>NC_084578.2:5492500-5515000 GCF_033978685.3 Nerophis lumbriciformis
TTTTTTTAGTTGTGATTTCCTTCTCTGCATGAAAGTTTAAAAGTAGCATATATTAATGCAGTATGAAGAAGAATGTTTTAATGTAGACACATAGAATCATCATACTGCTGTGATTATATGTATCAAGTGTTCATTCAAGGCTAAGGCAAAATATTGAGATATATATCGTGTATCGCAATATGGCCTTAAAATATCGCAATATTAAAAAAAGGCCATATCGCCCAGCCCTAGTTCAATGATGCCATTTCTGTTTGTCATGTATAATTTTGTCTATTTTGTGTTTATACTTGAATAAACAGGTCAGTTTCTTGTTACCAACCATTTTGTGTTATTCAAACTCCCCTAATTCAGCTGGCTAGTTATCAAGAGTACAAAAACTCTTTTCAACATGATTCTGACAACTAAGTAGGCTAAATAACTTTAAACTTTAATACATGCTCGGATAGGCCAGTATCGGTCAGTATCGGTATCGGATCAGAAGTGCAAAAACAATATCGGTATCGGATCGGAAGTGCAAAAACCTGGATCGGGACATCCCTAGTGTAGTGTTTTAGTTCTTGTCTTGCGCTCCTATTTTGGTGGCTTTTTCTCTTGTTTTGTTATTTTCCTGTTGCAGTTTCATGTCTTCCTTTGAGTGATATTTCCCGCACCTACTTTGTTTTAGCAATCAAGAATATTTCAGTTGTTTTTATTCTTCTTTGTGGGGACATTGTCGATTGTCATGTCATGTTCGAATGTACATTGTGGACGCCGTCTTTGCTCCACAGTAAGTCTTTGCTGTCGTCCAGCATTCTGTTTTTGTTTACTTTTTAGCCAGTTCAGTTTTAGTTTCGTTCTGCAGAGCCTTCCCTAAGCTTCGATGCCTTTTCTTAGGGGCACTCACCTTTTGTTTATTTTTGGTTTAAGCATTAGATACCTTTTTACCTGCACGCTTCCTCCCGCTGTTTCCGACATCTACAAAGCAATTAGCTACCGGCTGCCACCTACTGATATGGAAGAGTATTACATGGTTACTCTGCCTAGCTCTAGACAGCACCGACACTCAACAACAACACATCATTTGCAGACTAGAATTACTGGTTTGCAAAAAACATTTTTTACTCCAAATAGGTGAAATTAGATAATCTCCCACGGCACACCAGACTGTATCTCACAGCACACTAGTGTGCCGCGGCACAGTGGTTGAAAAACACTGCCCTAGAGGGCCGCCAAAAAATATCTGTTTTTCTGCTGTGGTTCGTATGGGCCACAGCAGTACTTAGTCGTAATACACTTTTCCACCACTTGTGGCAGTAATGACAATATCAAACAAACCGAAGAAGCTAAAGTCGTAGAAGTTTCTTAAGCGCAAAAAATATGACTTAAGTGGTGAAGCTGTATTTTCGTTGTCTCTTAAATTTTACTGTCCATTTATTTAAGAAATACATATATTATTTAACTCCGGCTTCCTCCCACCGCCAAAGACATGCACCTGGGGATAGGTTGACTGGCAACACTAAATTGACCCTAGTGTGTGAATGTTTTGTCTATCTGTGTTGGCCCTGCGATGAGGTGGCGACTTGTCCAGGGTGTACCCGGCCTTCCGCCCGAATGCAGCTGGGATAGGCTCTATCACTCCCCGCGACCCAGAACGGGACAAGCGGTAGAAAATGGATGGATGGATATATTATTTGTTATTAATTTAGTTAAATTTATTTTTACACCACATAATTGTATGCAGATTTATTTATTTTTTATCAGTTTTTAGGAGTCCCTTCTTTTTGCTGTATATTTAAATAGTATTTATTTTTGTAATCAGCCTGACCTAAGCCTGGAGTTTATTCTTTCTGAATAACAAGTGTTTTCATATCATTTGACACGGTTCATCCTGTTAAACTGTAAGTAGGTTAGATATACTCATTGAATACGATTGCAATCAGGCTTAAGATTACTAATTCGGTGTTAATATTTGAGTGGGCCCGAGGTCAAAAATGTTTTAAAAAAAACCCTGCATTAGTTCAACTGAAATCCAATCAATGCAGGGTTTTTTTGTTCGACATTCACAAATGCAATGAACGAAAAAACAAGATCAACAAAGTCACAATTTATTCAAAATGACCATCTAATGAAAGTTGAACATTTTGAGTTGAGATCGACCAAATTGTTTTTTTCAGGACTGATTATTAGTCATCAAGGAGGCGGATATTAATTTGCAGTTAGTTAGCTAAAAATGAATTGTATATGTCAGGAAACAGCTGGACAAGGCTTTAAGTTGCTTTTTTTATACAAAACATGTTTAGGAAATGTCGAATCAGTAGCGACATGTTTGCGGTGCGAAATTTTTCTTAATTTAAAAACAAAGTAAAAAGGTAACTTTTCTCAAGCATGTAAAAAGGGATGGTGCTTGAGTAGTTAGTATCTACTTCACGCTTTTATTTTACAATACTAAACACTGCTAGCATATGTATGTAATGTCAAAATGCCAAAGATCGGTTAATTGGTCGATCTCAAATTTTGAGTAGCAGGGTACATCTTGGCTCTACTTTCTGTCCGGGAGTGTTGTTTTCCTTTTCTTCTTCCTCAAGAGCTCAACTTGTTAAGTCTATTTAGGTTTCTATAATTGGATTACTCTCGGCCATTCAAAAAAGGAGAGCGGAAGAGATCAGTGTCTTAGAGACCGCGGTAAGCTGTTTAGCTAAAGTGTTTTCCTGGGATTGGAGCGTGTTAGAAGTGTACATCAGAACGAGGAACCACGAAGTAAGTTTAAGTATCTGTGAACGGTGCTGGCGCCTAAAATACCAGCATGCCATTATTTTGTCCTCTATGGATCATAACAGCTGTGAGTGCACCAGCAGTGTTGGTCTGAAGGCATCTGCATGTGTAAACTATTCAAAGAAGTCTTGAATAGAACGAGTAAAAGCTGAGCCATCTATCCTCGTCATCAGCTCGACTTGTTGCATATCGCAGTTGTTGAGAGATTTTCTTCGGCGTCTTCTCTGAAAAACTTGTTGGCGAGTAGTAGGGGTGTGACTCTTTGGGCCCCTAACTATACAACCCGATTCCTGGGGTGACGATTCCATTCAGAATCAATTTTCCATTCAACATGATTCTCGACTCAGACCAATTCTTGCTATGTATTACCTAATTGGTACAATAATTATTAGGGCTGTGAATCTTTGGGCACCACGGGATTCGATTCAGACCGATTCAATTCAGAATCGATTCGCGATTTAGACCGATTCTCGATTCAAAATCAATACTTGTTTTAATAACATTGGGCGCCAGTTCTATGATTAACTACATTGCTATATAAAATAGACAAACTTCTCTAATACATTTTTATATTACTTAAAAGAAAATTGGTTTCGTTTAATAAAATGCTTCCTAAAAATTTAATAAAGTCAAATACAAATAAGGCAACAAAAGTAGTATCCGACACTTCTCTTTTCTAAAGTAAATCTGTACAGTAGATATGATCACCTACATCTACAATATGATTTGTCTAAGTAGCTGGACAAGACAGACTAAACAAATATATATGTATATATTTTTAATTGATTAAGAATAGTTACAAATAAGAATCACAATTTAATCAAACATCGATTTATTTTTTTGACACCTCTAATAATTGTAATTAAACTTTTTCAAAACAGGTTACAGGTTGCACCTTGGGATAGGTTGATTGGCAACACTAAATGGTACCTAGTGTGTGAATGCGAGTGTGAATGTTGTCTGTCTATCTGTGTTGGCCCTGTGATGAGGTGGCGACTTGTCCAGGGTGTACGCCACCTTCTGCCCGATTGATTGATTGATTGAAACTTTTATTAGTAGATTGCACAGTTCAGTACATATTCCGTACAATTGACCACTTAAATGGTAACACCCGAATAAGTTTTTCAACTTGTTTAAGTCGGGGTCCACGTAATCAATTCATGGTACAAATATATACTATCATCATAATACAGTCATCACACAAGTTAATCATCAGAGTATATGCATTGAATTATTTACATTATTTACAATCCGGGGGGTGGGATGAGGAGGGTTTGGTTGATATCAGCACTTCAGTCATCAACAATTGCATCATCAGAGAAATGGGAATTGAAACAGTGTAGGTCTGACTTGGTAGGATATGTACAGCGAGCAGAGAACACAGTGAGCTCAGATAGCATAAGAACAAGTATATACATTAGAAATACATTTGGTTATTTACAATCCGGGGAGGTGGGATGTGGAAGGGGCAGGGTGTTAGTCAAGGGTTGAAATTGCCTGGAGGTGGTGTTTTCGTGCGGTTTTGAAGGAGGATAGAGATGCCCTTTCTTTTACACCTGTTGGGAGTGCATTCCATATTGATGTGGCATAGAAGGAGAATGAGTTTAGACCTTTGTTAGGTCGGAATCTGGGTTTAACGTGGTTTGTGGAACTCCCCCTTGTGTTGTGGTTATGGCGGTCATTTACGTTAAGGAAGTAGTTTGGCATGTACTCCGGTATCAGGGAGGTGTAGCGGACCACCCCCCGAAATCGGAGGTCTCAAGGTTGGCAAGTATGTCCCCTAGTGTCCAAAAAACTCTAAATTAAGTCTTTGTTACTTATGTTCCCCGTACTAAAGTGTTACCAAAAACATATAAGTTTGTCTTGAATTTGAAAAAAACAAAACCTTTTATTTTTCACTAAAGAAGGGTTCGGTGAATGCGCATATGAAACTAGTGGGGTTCGGTACCTCCAACAAGGTTAAGAACCACCCTTTTTCTGTACAGTTGACTATTTTGTCCTCAAATGATCACTTATTATGTCTTAATGTGTTAATGCTATCTTCTAAGAAGACATTTTAATTGTCTGAAGTCATTTACAAAGGATTGACATACATTATGTAAATACAAATGATAAATGTGTGTACATAATAAGATGCTGTTACTGTAAAGTGAATTATTGTCTGGACGGCCAAAAAAAAAAGATCAAAATGACCTTTTCTGCTCGGTTTCTCAGTCTTTTCTGTCTTTGTTATCCGGTTCTTCCCGGTTTCATCCACCTCCTCTCGTGCTGCTGGAATATTCTATGCAAAACCCTATCAGCTGAGCGGCAGGTGGGGGCGTTTCTGCATAAATTATGCAAATGACCACCCCCTCGGCCAATCAGGAGCCAGGGCTCCCAGCCCGCTGACGTCACGGGGGACATTATGCGGCCATATCCCGAGCTGCGGACGTCGTTGTAAAAACGGAGATGACATTGAGCCGTGTGTGTGTTTGTGTGTCGCCGCGGTAAAAAACAAAAACAAAAACCAGGACTTAATTGTTGATGTGTGCTTTGGAGCTGGTCGCGGCCGCGTCGGGACGTGTTTGTCCGCGGCTAGCAGCATGAATACTCCTTGCTACACCGTGGCCATGGATCTAAGCGTCTGCCAGCTCAGAAATGTCTCCATCTCCTTCCTGTCGTCCTTGCTGAGCGCAGAGAGCTCGCACGTCAAGCTCGATAGCAGGTGAACGATGTTAGCTTTTTTTTTTTTTTTAATTTTTGTTTGTTTTTAAGCAGTAAGTGTTAGCTTTAGCTGCCTCTCATCACCTGCCGCCGCCGTGGATGCTAACTGTGTCCAAAACACTGCGGCGGAAAAATGGCCTCCCTCAGGACAAACATGTCAATATGTGCTTTTAAAAAGTGTTTTATACTCTCCTCCTTTCTTCTTTTGTCGTACACAGCTCGTCGGGAGCCAGTGTTGTGGCCATCGACAACAAGATTGAACAAGCAATGGTGAGTTTAATACTTACAGCGAATGTTGTTTCTTTTAAGGTGTTAGTAGTTTTCCCGAACATTCCTAAGTTAAGATGGCGTCAACTGCCCAAAACACATAACTTACTTTTAACTCGACAACGCTTAACTGTTGTTGTTCACATGTGTACTTTTTAAATAGTATTAAATATTACACTTTTTACTTGGACATTGTGTCCTGTAAACGCCAGTAGTCGTAGTTCAATTGTGTTGTCCCTGCTGCCAGTTCTGTTGCTAGGCGAACAATGGAGTTAAAAATACTCAGAGCGCTGATTGGTTGATTTTTAAATAGGGGCGTTTCTATGCCTTTGCTGTCATAGACATCTTCTAAGGCAGGGCAAATTAAGGCCCGGGGGCCACATGCGGCCCGTTAAGCTTTTCAATCTGGCCCGCCGGACATTCCCAAATATTATTTTTAGATGTTTAAGATGGAAAGTGTAGCTGACATTATGATGTGCAGTCATGTTTTCTAATGACCATAAGTCTTCAACTATACTAAGTAGAAATATCGGCCGATAAATGCTTTAAAATGTAATATCGGAAATTATCGGTATAGTTTTGTTTTTTTATCGGTATCGTTTTTTTTTGTTTTGTTTTTTTTTGTTTTTTTAAATCAACATAAAAAACACAAGATACACTTACAATTAGTGCACCAACCCAAAAAACCTCCCTCCCCCAATTACACTCATTCACACAAAAGGGTCGTTTCTTTCTGTTATTAATATTCTGGTTCCTACATTATATATAAATATATATCAATACAGTCTGCGAGGGATGCAGTCCGTAAGCACCCGTTAAAGATGGAAAGTGTAGCTGACATTATGATGTGCAGTCATGTTTTCTAATGACCATAAGTCTTCAACTATACTAAGTAGAGGCCGATATTATCGGCCGATAAATGCTTTAAAATGTAATATCGGAAATTATCGGTATCGTTTTTGGTTTTTTTTATCGGTATCGTTTTTTGTTTTTTTTAAATCGACATAAAAAACACAAGATACACTTACAATTAGTGCACCAACCCAAAAAACCTCCCTCCCCCATTTACACTCATTCACACAAAAGGGTCGTTTCTTTCTGTTATTAATATTCTGGTTCCTACATTATATATCAATATATATCAATACAGTCTGCAAGGGATACAGTCCGTAAGCACACATGATTGTGCGTGCTGCTGGTCCACTAATTGTCCTAGCCTTTAACAGTTAATTTGACTCATTTTCATGAATTACTAGTTTCTATGTAACTGTTTTTATATTGTTTTACTTTCTTTTTTATTCAAGAAAATGTTTTTAATTGATCTTATTTTATTTTATAATTTTTTTTTAAAAGGACCTTATCTTCACCATACCTGGTTGTCCAAATTAGGCATAATAATGTGTTAATTCCACAACTGTATATATCTGTATCGGTTGATATCGGTATCGGTAATTAAGAGTTGGACAATATCGGAATATCGGATATCGGCAAAAAAGCCATTAGCGGACATCCCTAATACTAAGTCTTTAAATGCTAGGAATCTGCGCTTTTGCATGAAATTTTTGTGACTAGTGTTGTCCTGGTACCAATATTATGTTGATACTTTTTGGTACTTTTCGATACTTTTCTAAATAAAGGGGACCAGAAAAAATTGCATTATTGACTTTATTTTAACCAAAAATCTTAGGGTGTGGCGGACCGGTACTTTTCAGAGGCGGTATGGTATCGAATATGATTCATTAGTATCGCGATACTATACTAATACCCGTATACCGTCAACCCTACTAGTTACTATGGTAATCTACGTCACAGCAGGTCAGACGAGGCACCAAGCAGTGTGGGTGGGGAGTGTTTCCAGAGCCTGAAATGTGGGTGTCAGGGACAGACGCGGAAGGAGATTTTTACAAGAAAGTTCTAAAGCTTAATGATATATCACATATATCAGATTGTAGGTGGGGTTTTTTTTACCCTTCACCTTCATATTTCGCTGTTTGTTGCATTTTTGTTGCATTTGACTTGATTGTAAAATATGTGGATGGAGAGGGGGTGTGACGTTCATATGTTCTCAATATTCATGGTTTTATCCTTCATAGGAAGAAAGAAATTCCATTCCGTTTTTAGGGCGGTGTGTCATAACATTTTTATCATTCAGACATTATTGTGAGGTTTTGTATTAGTTTTCCTAAAAATAGATATACCGGCCGCCAGACACATTTTTTTCTCTAAATTTGGCCCCAGAGTCAAAATAATTGCCCAGGCCTGTTCTAAGGGTACGCAGCATTGAGTGCTACTGCCTACTGGCGCTGACAAGACGCGGGGCCGCCATCTTGGAGTGGTGATCCGCTCCACTCGGTGCAATTCATTTGGCAGGAGCAATGAACTGTCAGCTCATTAAATTCGTCTTACCTCACTGAATACCACTGATTTTCACGTGGTTTTTTTTGTCATACATGTAGCTATGATAAAGAACACATTTTTTGGCGTGTTTTATTATTCATAGTTTGCTTAACAGTAATAGAATATTCTTATATGCTATAAGTGACCAAACGTCTGAGATCAAAACTGGGAATATAATCCCAGAGAAGGGGGAAAAAACGGTCAGCTATGTTTAGGTTCAAGAAACAATATGATTAGGTTATATATACATGCGTATATCCTACATAAACAATATATGAATACATTATATATCTATATATCTTAGGTACCTATAGACTGTATCTCTGTTGCTGCAGCAGCAGATAATTTATTCTGTCTTGACACTTTGTATTGATATTTTGTATTACATTCGTCCCTTAAATAATGTTTACAGTGATGGTTTTATATGTATTTTTATGTATGTCGCTTTGGATAAAAGCGTCTGCCAAATTCTTAAACAAACATATATAAACACCTGAAATTCTTTATATCAGCTAAAACCACCAATCTGTTCCACTGGATTCAGAATAAAACCAAATTCTGTCTTACAATCTTTATCTTCATCATTTATTTCAACTTTGTTATTCAAGTATGACATTTTTAAATGTAATTTCATTGACAAGCAATTCTATTATGGTCATACTCTTGTTTTCTAGCGGCTATGATTTCAGTACTATTGAATATCTTTGCTCCTTCTCAACTCTGTGGTAATATTCTTTTCACAAAATACAACCAATAGTACGTTAATGTTAAATCTTACTTGTGAAAAGTAATCCCCCGATTCCTATTTTCAACAGTCCGCTCATTTGAGCAGGAAAACGCTGAACACCATCTTTGTTTTCTACCTGTCAACTGTCAGTTTAGGCTGCTCTTCACCACTTCAAGATGGCGGCCGAATTTCTCGCTTCACAGCAGCCAATGCTGCGTCTACTTATAAGATGTCTATGTTTACACGTTAATTTTATTGACAGTTCATTTAAGAAACATGTATATTATTGTTTATTATTAATTTTGTTAATTTATTGTAGCACTGCGTAACTGTAAGAAAATGTATTTTTCATGATTTTTGTATGAATCCCTTCCTTTGCAGTAGATTTAATATTAGCTATTTTTGTAATCAGGTTGACCTAAGCCTTAATATTGATCTTTGTGATTAACATATGGTTTCATATTATTTGACAAGGTTTATCCTGTTAAACTGTAAGTAGGTTAGTTATAACTATTGAATACGATTAGAATCAAGAGTAAGATTACTAACTCAGTGTTACTATTTGAGTGGGTCCTAAGAACCCCGATCTATGAAGCATTCTGACCAAAGAACCACCATTACATGTTATGTAGACCACAAGGAAGGGTTGGAATTGTAGAAAAAAATTATAATATGACACCTTTAATTCGCCTTATAATCCAGTGCACCTTTTGTATGAATATAGACCTGATCATTGGCAGTGCGCCTTAAAATCCGAAAAGTACGGTAGTAACTTTGCCATCATTGATAAATTGCTATGTCCGTGTGTTTGTTTCTTCGTCCTTTGGATTTCAAAATTGATACAAGAGGTCTGACTCTGTGCATTGCTATGTTTATTCGACAGAATTGCATGAACAGAGTGAGCCTCTTGTTGGTCGTTCACAATCTTTGTTTCGGTACAGTGGGCGAGACCTACCGTACTTGTAATTCTCTTCCACACGTTTTCCTGTGTAGGAGTCTTAGTGTCACTAGGGTTGCAAAAGGGTGGAACGTTTCCGGTAAATTTCCGGGAAGTTAAGCTCGGGAAGTTTGGAAATTTTTACCATTTTTTGATTATTCAAAGTTGGACACCGTCCATCTTATTCTGTAGAATAAGATGAGAAGCTTGTCAAACACTAATGCAATGCCACATACGGATATAAATAGTCAGCTAAACAATTGGAGTAGTCTTTAAAAATATTTGACTGACGGACAAATGAATAGAAATAGGCTAGATGAATAAATGAACAGTCAATCAGCATGCTAAATCAAACTATAACCTACATTCTTGTATGACAACAGAATGGCTAGCAGAACAGAAGGCAGAGGAAACTACACGTTTTGATTTAGTATTTGCTATTTGAACTTTACAGATCACAAAAAAGGTCAATTCGGATCGCTAACGTTGTTAGCATAAATGAATGGGATTTAACATAGAGAAAATTAGCATCACGGCTAACGGAGATATATTTTCGGTTCATTATGAGACTGTGGCTAGAGATATTGGCCCCAAAATCATTTAACAAGTACAGGAACAGCTTGCCAGCTTGAGTGGAAGTCTGCTGGAGTAGTCTACAGTCATACAGTAACAAGCAATTACACCTCTATTACACGTCAATACCATAGATCAAATATATTTACCCCAGTAATATCATCAACACTTACCTGACTGGATGAAGTCTTTGGGCTCAAATACTAGCCCTGCTGTAGTGTGTAGCATGCTGGGAATTATCTGTGCATGTGATGGAGGAATGCACAGTGAAGGGTTGAAATCCAACTGAATTTGCATTAAATCAGGTTGTTTTAGCTAAAAATCATGCTGCAAGATCTAGCATGTTGCATTCAACGTTTATTCCCATTAATTTCCCATTAATTCCCATATATTCCCGTTAATTCCCATGGAAAGTTTCCAACTTTGAATATTCCCGGAATTTTGCAACCCTAAGTGTCACTCACTTTAATGTTGGCGATGGGAGTAGTCATTTTAACAGAAGGGTCACTTTTAATGTGCACATTGCTTTAAAACCGTAGAAGACGTTCGCAAAGGTGGGCTGTGCGAATCCCCGAAATAATGTAACAAGCTGACCAATCACAGCTCTTTTTTTTCCCCGTAACTTTATTTCAACAACAATATGACACACAATTAAACAATCAAAACATACAAGTAAACATGTCTGTATACAATTTTTCAAAATATGTACATAGAAATTATTTTTCTCTATAGTTTTCCAACAGTAATTAAGAAATTGAAACAAAACGACCATCAGAAAAGAATAAACAAAAGAAACATGAAACATGTACAAGGGGGGGGAAAAAGGCACAAAAAATCAAAAGCATTGTATCGTAATGTGTTTTTCGTCGTCATCATGAGTGAAGGCTGGTTTAAGGCACAGCAATTAAACCGAGACAGGCATTCTGCAGAAAGTGAAAAAAGACCTCCAAACTTTGCTCCAACAGGCATCAATGTGGTGAAATCACACATGCTATTTATTAGCTAATCACAAGCCGGCCATTAAAGGCAGCCAGCAGTTAAGTGTCAAATTTCTTTGGCATGACCAACAAAGCAACTTCTGCTGTATTAAATAAATGAAAATAGAAACAAACACTCACAATGAGCCAATTGTAATTAACTAGTGTAACATTTCATGTCAACATTTCAACTATTTAACATTATCATTGTCAGATGCTTACAATTTTGTCTATAAAGACATTTGTGAACTTTTGACAATATAACACAACTGTAGGATATGGGCATTAATATTATTCCAAGTGGCAACCTCTAAAGGCTTAGTGGCCACATGCGTGGACAGCACCTTTTAGCTCTTATTTCCAAAATTGTGTACACGACTGAATTGGGGTCTTATGGCCCCTTATGTGGACACTTATACTGCCATCTGGTGGTGTCAGAAGAGTGTAACATACAATGGAATTTGGGGAAAAAAAGTGTAAAAATAAGAATTAGCATGTCACTAAACATGAAGTACACGTTTGTGTACTTATGGACTAAGTACATCATATCAAAAGAGGATTCTTAGTTTTTATTCTAATTAGGGTCCAATAAGCCCAAATAGCAAAGAGAAATAAAAAAGCATGTAAACAAACAGCTTGGGCCTTAAGAGGTTAAGACAGGCATTAAAAAGCATGAAATTAAACTTGTTGTCAACTCCCACTGATCAGTGATGGCTTTCTGCGTTTGTTACCAGAAACTCGGTGCTTTTGTTCATGCAACCAACCTTGCTTTGCAACCTCCGCTTTCTTCTGACCTAGCAAAAACAATTATTGAACATTTGAATTGATCGATTACATGTCTATTGCGACGTATATCGATGTCATTTTGTCACCCAGCCTTACTTTCGATCATTTTTTTTTCTGGTTTTATCTGCAGTTTACCCTGCATAATGTAACTTGTATTATTGGCCTTTTTTTTATTTCACTGGTAGGAGTTAGATTTTTAAAGAATAAGCTCTTTTTTTTTTACTTCTGACTGGGATTTGAAATGTCCAAAGGTAATTTAATGGTCGTTTATGGTAAGATGTGTATTTAGTAAAGTAATGAACCTGGTTTAATAGTGTAAATATTACACTTTCAGTGTTTCATCTCGGTTTTACAACTTTAGGGGACGTGTTGCGTACGTAATTAAAAGCAAATAATGTATTTTTCAGGCTGTAGAGCCCACCGGGATATAAGCCACACCCTCTAAATTTTAGAAGAAAAAAATATTATTCCATACATCAGCAGCACCGGACTAAAAGCCGCAGAGATATACGTTGTGAAATGAGTTATTTACACAGAAATATTCTGTAAATGTTTAATTACATACCTTAATTGTTTCCAAACGATGTCTGTTACACGGCAGTAAAACGGCTAATCAAACAAAACAGAAGTCATCTGTTTAGCTCTCCAATCAGCTAAACAATAAATTCACCAAAACGTCACCGTGGAGTTAATCAGTCTGAGGAATTTGTGAAACTGAAACAGTACAAAAAGAATGCCATTCTAAGTTAATAAGACTAAACACAGACACTTCTAAACGTGTTAGCATATTAGCTAATGCTAACAACACTAGCTTATTACACTATGATAGCGCGTACAAATATGCATGAAAACACTCCTACAGGCATTACACATGGGATGCTTTAGTAAGTACGAATTGTTTTAGTTGTATTGTAAAACTTACAAAATTTGCTAGGAATGACAAATGAAGACTCCTTAGGAGTATTAACACTTTCTTTTCGCAGCTTTTATCTCATTTCTCTGCCTTCTTGTTTTTAAATACACTGCTTGCATATCTGTTTTATCCAGTGCTTTTATTTCTATTTTTATCAATGTTTCTGTTTTATCTAGTGTTTATCTAGTGTTTTTTCATGTTTTAATTTTCTATTATATATTCTAACTTTCTATTTTTTTTATACTTTGTAGCACTTTGAGATTTTACCAAATGTAAAGTGCGTTACAAATGTAATTTATTATTATTATTATTATTATTATTATTATTATCCGATAATGGCTTTTTTGCCGATATTCCGATATTGTCCAACTCTTAATTACCAATTCCGATATCAACTGATACCGATATATACAGTGGTGGAATTAACACATTATGATGCCTAATTTTGTTGTAATTCCCCACTGGATGCATTAAACAATGTAACAAGGTTTTCCAAAATAAATCAACTCAAGTTATGGAAAAAAATGCCAACATGGCACTGCTATATTTATTATTGAAGTCACAAAGTGCATTATTTTTTTTAACATGCCTCAAAACAGCAGCTTGGAATTTGGGACATGCTCTCCCTGAGAGACAATGAGGAGGGCGGGGTGGGTGGGTGGGGATAGCAGGTGGGTGTATACTGTAGCGTCCCGGAAGAGTTAGTGCTGCAAGGGGTTCTGGGTATTTGTTCTGTTGTGTTTATGTTGTGTTCGGTGCAGATGTTCTCCCGAAATGTGTTTGTTGTTTGGTGTGGGTTCACAGTGTGGCGCATATTTGTAACAGTGTTAAAGTTGTTTATACGGCCACCCTCACATACCTGCCAACTACTCCGGTTTTCCCGTAATTCGTACGGTTTTCATCAACCTATTCCGGGTTACGGTTGCAGTGATAAAAAATACGGTTTTTCATTAATTAAAAAAAAAAAAAGGGTGAAAACTACGCGAATTGCACCTTGTGCAGACAAGATTTTTCGATCGGACACGGAGGAATTAGCGATGTAAAAGACCATGTCTAATGCCGTTGCTAGCGATACAAGTGGAAAACTTTCAACGTTTTTCGTCGCCCAAACAGATTCTTTGGATGTGATAAATGCCAAAGTTTTATTTACGGAGGCAATAATTGAGCATGGACTTCCAATCGCACTGGCTGATCACATGGGACAGTTAAATGTTTGTAATGCAACCTTTAAAAATCATTACGCGGTGATCGCGGTCCCAAAAATAAACTTTTCTTGCATGATAATGTCCAGAAAAACTCGCTTTATATTACTATAGAGTCCTTTTAACGAATGAGTTTGATGGTTTATCACAAACCTTAAATGAAAGAAGTCCTTTGTTCTCCTTCACCGCATGCGCTTTGGCCTTGCTTCGTGTTTGGTGCGCAATCTTGTCAGCTGTATTTCACAGCACGTCTTTGACAACTTGAAGTGGCATAAAACATTTAAAACAAGTCCAAGTTGAAGAAATCTTGTTAAATGTTGACAGCATAACTACCAAAATACAGTAGTATGTCCATAATATTTTTGCAGTGCTATTTCTGTTGAAAAGTTAAAATGATTACATTAGAGATGTGATGTGCCACTTTTCAAGTGTCTGATGGCTTAAATTAATTTTCATTAATTTTTCATATTTTGAATTCTTTTGAAAGGCTTACAAAAAAACTACATTTGAATTGTAATTCCATGCTATTGACAGGACTATTAATTTTAATGAAGTTAGCTTACCATGTTTACAGTATGATAATTGTGATAGAAATGTGAATTTTAGGCACAGAATATTTTTTACAATTGAACAAGGCAGTAGATTATACAAGCTTGGACAGAAAGTTAATAATGACACTAATTTTTTTTTTAATGGAATTGTTTAGTACTGTTTTATCATTTGTTTACTGTAAAAAGTGTTTATACTGTTTATACTTTCAATTAACAAATTGAAGTCTTGTGAAAGGTTGACAGGATAACTGGCATTAACTGTCAAAATAATTTCAAACTATTGAAGTTAGCTTACAGAATAAACCTGTCAATCAACCCATATGATTTTTGCTGTAATATTTTTGTTTTGAAAAGTCACTGTGACTGATAGAAAAGTGATGGTTTTAGCAACATTTTAACCTCTCTGAATGCAATCAATCATTTTGCGTCGGGGGGCGAAGCCCTGAACCCTCCACCAGGACTTTGTCCTGGACCTACCGGGGCCTGCGGCCCTTGGACCCTGGCTACTAGGTTTTTCTGATTTCAAAAGTTGGCAGGTATGCCCTCAGTGTGACCTGTATGGTTGTTGACCAAGTATGCCTTGCATTCACTTGTGTGTGTATGGAAAGCCGTAGATATTATGTGATTGGGCCGGCACGCAAAGGCAGTGCCTTTAAGGTTTATTGGCGCTCTGTACTTCTCCCTACGTCCGTGTACACAGCGGCGTTTTAAAAAGTCATACATTTTACATTTTGAAACCAATAATTTCCGATATTACATTTTAAAGCATTTATCGGCCGATAATATTGGCAGTCCAATATTATCAGACATCCCTAATTATTACTATAGATGGATAGAAGATAGAACGGCACTTCTACTTCCGGTTCAAAGCACTAAATGAAAGGACACTCCAGCACCCGAAGTGAGCAATCTCGTCCAAAAGATGGCACCAAAGCACAAACAAAACACTTTTTTATTTTTGTGTTTTTTAACTATTTGTATTATGGCTCTCAGCAAAGAAAAAAGAACAAATTAGCCGCGCCGTTTTATAAGCCGCAGGGCTCAAAGCGTAGCAAAAAAAGTAGCGGTTTATAGTGCGGAATATACTGTAATCTGTATTGGCCCTGAAAAAACCTATTGGTGGATGTGTAGTAGAAATGTTGTACTGAAAAGGAATGTGAGTGTCTGACATCACAACCCTCGCTGTGTCTGCACCAGGACCTGGTGAAGAGTCACCTGATGTACGCCGTGCGCGAGGAGGTGGAGGTCCTGAAGGAGCAGATCAAGGAGCTCATCGACCGCAACTCCCAGCTGGAGCAGGAGAACACTCTGCTCAAGACGCTGGCCAGCCCGGAGCAGATGGCGCAGTTCCAGGCCCAGGTCCAGACCACCGCCGCCGCCGCCACCACCACCCCGCCGTCAGCCGCCCCTACAGCCCCCGCCAGCGCCCTGGCCCCGCCCGGCTCGCACACCTCGGGCCCCTCGGCGTAGCAGCTTGACTTTGCCTCAGCCCAAGGAGTCGATGCTTCATCCAACTATTTGCACATATTAAACCCTCAGAAGGAAGACATGCTGCACAAGGCGACAATCTGAGGGAGGGGAGTCCGGTGGGACTCATCGAACTTTTGCCAAAAAAAACCCAACAACTTGGACATATCAGCTAGAATGTCTTATCCAGATAAAAGCGTGTATCAGTGGTGACCACATTACGCTTAAGAGATCACTGTGCCTGTGTCGGGGTTTTAGGCGACTTTCTTTTTCTTTGTTTTGTCCAAGTGTGTTGTGTAAATAGGCGCCTTCAGGCCAATGTTACAAGCTTGAAAGAGAATGTGAGCAAATATGACCAAGTCCCCATCTGGAATGGGGAACCCAGAAGACTTGTATGGGAAATGACCTGCGCCATGGATTCTACCTTTTTTAGTTTCACTTTCTTCATCATTGCTGCTCGCTGCAGTGGAAAGGTTTGGCAGGAAGGCTGCATGTCGGGCAACAGATGATGTACATTTCTGTATAGTGTAAGTAAAATAGTGCGGGGGAGTTAGCGGTCTTGCCCTGACTTTTATTTTTAATGCTGGAGGAGTTTAGGTTACTTCCACTACATTACCATCTTTTTCTTTTTACTGCACTTTTTTTTTTTTTATCATTTCTTTTTCCTTTTTTTTTGACGGTGAATTTTTGTCCGGATGAACAATGTATGAATATCAACATTAGAAGAAACTTCTGGAGATGTTTTGGTTTCCTCTCCCATTCCCACAGTGCGTATCAGTGGTATGCTCATGTTCCCTGCATGTTTGTGCAAGACTGGATGAGAAGCTGTAACAAAAAAGTACCACAGTTGCGCTTCACAACTTTCATTAAAAGGCTAAAGAAAGATTAACGGCATGTTTTTTTTGGTGTTTTGTCGAAGCCTAGCAACAGCGGGGAGACCCCTGTGGCACAGGACTGTAAATGTACGTTAACAACCTTGGAGAAACCATCTCAACTTCATTGCGTTTGGAATGTTGCCTATCATTCACAACCCTCATGTAAGGCATTCTAGCTCGTAAAAGTCAGCCAACAATGGAGTCAATGGAAGTCGCTCTAAAAACATCCATTTTTTTATTCATGCTGTAAATAAATATGTAATGTATTATCCGTTACATTCATAACAACATGTAATATTTATGTATTTTGCTAGTTTTAAGCATAAAACTGTATTAATGTAAAACGTTCACAATAACACTACCAATCATGGCAGACTTGATGAGAGACAACAAAGACTACTTTGGGACAACTGATGATCCAGAACCATACATTTTTGAGACTGAATATAAGGAGGATGATCTACACGTTTTAGACATTCTGTGCTAAACAGATGCAGCTTTCGTGAAACCCCCCCCCCCCCCCCCCCATTGTGATGTCATGTAGCAGTATTGCTAAGTGCTAAACAAAATATACAAACTGAGCATAATAAAACAATCACTTACTGTACAATGTCAGCTCTCACTGGGATAAAGGCTGATGGGATGTTTATAATCTACCTGTTTAGATGAAAAATTAATCCTCTCTTTAAAAAAAAAAAAAAACAAGTGTCTTTTCGTGTCTTTCTCGCCATCTCCAGCTCTAAATTGGATGGCAAATTTGACCAACTTGTGGGTTTATGTCCACAACCTTCTACTATCCAGGTGAGAGACTTGATTTATAATCTAGAATTAACTTTCACCAACTCAGTGGCTAGTTAGCTCTCTGTGATCACGGTCCCGCTAAAAGTAGTCCCTCAGCGTTATCGCATATTATAATATAATATAATAATATTCAGGCGTAAAATAATATAATATAATATTCACGCGTATAATAATATAATATTCACGCGTATAATGTAATATTCACGCGTATAATATAATATAATATTCACGCGTATAATAATATAATATAATATTCACGCGTATAATATAATATAATAATATTCACACGTATAATATAATATAGTATAATAATATTCACGCATATATAATATAATATAATAATATTCACCTGTATAATATAATATAATCCACACGTATAATATAATTTAAAAATATTCACGCGTATAATAATATAATATAATAATATTAATGCGTATAATATAATATAAAAATATTCACGCGTATAATATAATATTCACACGTATAAAAATATAATATAATACAATAATATTCACGCATATATTAATATAATACAATATTCACGCGTATAATAAAATATAAAAATATTCACGCGTATAATAATATAATATAATAATATTCACGCGTATAATATAATATAATCACGCGTATAATAATATAATATAATAATATAATATAATAATATTCACATGTATAATAATATAATATAATATTCACGCGTATAATAATATAATATAAAAATATTCACGCGTATAATAATATAATATAATATAATTTTCATGTGTATAATAATATAATAAAATAATATTTACACGTATAATAATATAATATAATATTCACGCGTATAATATAATATAATATTCACACGTATAATAATATAATATAATACAATAATATTCACGCATATAATAATATAATACAATATTCACGCGTATAATAAAATATAAAAATATTCACGCGTATAATATAATATAATATTCACGCGTATAATATAATATACTATTCACGCGTATAATATAATATAATAATATAATATAATAATATTCACATGTATAATAATATAATATAATATTCATGCGTATAATATAATATAAAAATATTCACGCGCATAATAATATAATATAATATAATTTTCATGTGTATAATAATATAATATAATAATATTTGCACGTATAATAATATATTATAACAATATTCATGCGTATAATAATATAATATTTACGCGTATAATAATATAATATAATAATATTCACGTGTATAATAATATAATAATATAATAATATTCAGGTCTCGAAATGTCGGCGGTTTTTGGATGTTATCTGCATCGGTCGCCACCTCTTGCTGTATTTTACGATTTAGAATGCATAATAAAACAATCACTTACTGTACAATGTCTGCTCTCACTGGGATAAAAACTGATGGGATGTTGATATATTCCTGTTTAGATGAAGAATTAATCATAATCCTCATGCAGGTGGGAAAAAAACAGATGACCATAAACAAGCGTTTTTTTTCCCGTCTTTTTCTCGCCATCTCCAGCTCTTAAGTTGGATATCAAAGTCGACCAACTTCTCGGTTTATGTCCACAACCTTCTACTATCCAGGTGAGAGACATGATTTATAATCTAGAATTAACTTTCACCAACTCAGAGGCGATGCAGCAGCCCAGTATGTCAATATAGCAGCATAAGCTATAAATAGTCTGTTAGCGCTTCTAGCAATATCGCTAATATTCAGGTCATGACATGTAAATGGAGTATTGTTGGCGCTTTTTGGATGTTATTTTAGAGAATTTTATGGCCGTACCATTGACTCTATTGTTAGCTGACTTTTGCTAACATTGTTTTCCGATTTAGAATGCATAAAAAAACATGTTTTTGTTTTTTTTTTACATAAGGGTTGTGAGTGATAGGAAAATATAAAAATAGAGTGCGGCTCCAACTAAAATGTCATTAAAAGCCAAGGTCCTTGCCAAATGCAGAATATTTATTTGAATACAAAGTGTGCGTGCAGAAGAATGGCACATAGTCAGCAGGACTCGCTGGCCATGCACCGCAGGACGTGGAGAGTCTCACACCTTTGCTCACACAGGTAAAAGCCAGGTGAGGAACAAGACGGCTGCCGGCGGCCTCTGAGACTGTCCGTAGAAAATGAGTCAACACCGGACGAGTGGACCAGTGAGGGCGTGAAGGAGGTCCGGATCTTGCTTGT
Source organism: Nerophis lumbriciformis (assembly GCF_033978685.3). Classification (NCBI taxonomy): domain Eukaryota; kingdom Metazoa; phylum Chordata; class Actinopteri; order Syngnathiformes; family Syngnathidae; genus Nerophis; species Nerophis lumbriciformis. The sequence goes on from NC_084578.2 coordinate 5,512,618, forward strand.
GGATCACATTCCCATACGGATACTCTGGATGATCTGGAATATTGCTGAGTGGACAACTGGGGTTTAGTCTTCAATAAAACAACCAGTTCTTCTTCTTCTAGTGTTCCTCTTTGAGAAATACTGCCTTTTTCACGTCAAAACTAACGAGTTAACTCGTGATTAATGGCAAAAATGATCGCATTGCATAAGATTAATCATGTCATTTGACCGTACAAGCTTCTTTTTTTTTTACCTTAACTACTTTATCAGGGGTGTCCACAGTGCCAATCAAAAATAATAATAATAAAAATGTTTAATGGGCAGATACTGTAAATCTGCCAAGCTCTGTCAAATATTCCACTGAGCATAAAATGTAGCACAAAGGAATGTTAGCCCTCTAGAACTCTTTTAGTCCAACAGTAGGAGTGTGAGTCTCTGGCCACCTGACCATTAGATCTGATTCCCATTCCTGGAGTGACAATTCCATTCAGAATCGATTCTCGATTCAACACGATTCTCATTTCGAATCTGTATCCCACATCTGCAGTTTCTCATTGTTATCCCATTGGGTTGACTTTTTTTCTTGCATCTTGGGATCTGAGCCGAGGATGTCGTTGTGGCTTGTGCAGCCCTTTGAGACACTTGTGATTAAGGGCTGTATAAATAAACTTTGATTGATTGATTGATTATATATATATATATATATATATATATATATATATATATATATATATATATATATATATATATAATATTATATATATTATATATATATATATATATTTATTTATTTATTTTTATTATATTTTTTTGATAAACACAAATTGTTCATACTCACATTTTTTTTTAAATTATATTAAAAAAACACAATTGTAAATACTCATATATATATATATATATATATATATATATATATATATGTATATACATATATATATATATATATATGAGTATTTACATATATATATATAAATATATATATATATATATAAATATATATATATATATATATATATATATATATATATATATGAGTATTTACAATTGTGTTTTAAAAAAAATATAATTAAAAAAAAAAAAAATATATATATATGTGATGTATATATGTGTGATATATATATATATATATTTATATATATAAATATATATATATAAATATATATACTGTTTTATATATATATATATATATATATATATATATGAGTATTTACAATTTGTGTTTATTAAGTAAAATATAATTTAAAAAAAATTCTTTAAAACGGTGAATCAATTTAGAATTTGAATACTTTCCCCCCACCTCATGCAATAACAACAATAATAACAACAGTAATAACAATAATAATAACAACAATAATAACAATAACAACAATAACAAAAAATGATAATAGTAATTACAATAATGATAACAACAACAATAATAATAATAACAACAGTAATAACAATAACACCAATAATAACAGTAATAACAATAACAACAAAATGTATAAACAGTAATAACAATAATAATAATAACAATAATAAATTATTATTGTTATTATTATTAATAATAACAAAAACAACAACAACAAAACATGTAATAACAATAATAATAACAACAACAGTAATGATGATAACAACAGTAACAACAACATTAACAACAATAATAATAATAACAATAGTAATAACAACAACAATATTAATAACAATAATAATAATATCAATAATAACAACAATAATAACACATACTACAACAACAACAATAACACTAATAATAACAACAATAACACTAATAACAACAATAACACTAATACTAACAACAATAATAACAATAGTAATAACAACAACAATATTAATAACAATAATAATAACATCAATAATAACAACAATAACAATCATAATATCAATAATAACAACAATAACACTAATAATAACAACAAAAATAACAACAATAATAATCAGATCCACGTACCTGAGCCACACACGACAAATACAAAAAGGGCAAGCAGCCAGGGGCCCACTGGATACTTTTCCTCTTGCGGTCGCTATGGGACACACACACACACACACACACACACACACACACACACACACACACACACACACACACACACACACACACACACACAACCTATAAATGTATGTAATTATATATATTTTTGTGGTATACCATTATGTCATTATTAGAAAAAGCGTGTAGTCAAAGTGATGTGAAGGTGGATGCAAAGAATGAAAGAATGAATGAATGAATGAATGAATGAAAGAATGAATGGCAGGCAAATATTCTCCAGCATGTGATGACGTCACATGTTTGAAGACTACATTACACTTTTTGGGAAATAAAATCATAAAAACTGATAAAACATGTGCAGCCTAAAACGTAACACAAACGAATAGGACATTTTGAAAAGGTTAAAAAGTATAAAAT
>NC_084578.2:5522500-5542500 GCF_033978685.3 Nerophis lumbriciformis
ATATAATATATATATATATATACAATATATATACATATATATTATATATATATATATGTATATATATATATATATATATGTATATATATATATCCATCCATCCATCCATCTTCTTCCGCTTATCCGAGGTCGGGTCGCGGGGGCAGCAGCCTAAGCAGGGAAGCCCAGACTTCCCTCTCCCCAGCCACTTCGTCCAGCTCCTCCCGGGGGATCCCGAGGCGTTCCCAGGCCAGCCGGGAGACATAGTATATATAGTATATATATATATATATATATATATATATATATATATATATATATATATATATATATTATTATTTTTTAAATGTAGTTTATTAATTGTTATGCTGTTGTTGTCTTGTCAATATGATTTGCCTGACCGGCTGGGCAGGATGTGTAAAAAAATAAATATTATAACAAAAATAATATTTCCTTCCATCCATCCATCCATCCATCATGTATATGTAATATATATATATATATATATATATATATATATATATATATATATATATATATATATATATATATATATATCACCACGCCCCTACACCAGCCTGTACCCACCCACTCTGTGCCCTATATAAACCATGGTATGTGAATGCTCCCATTAAAATCTCCTGATGATTGAGGGAACCCCCCCTCATGAAACAGGCCTGTAGAGATGAAATAGTCTTGTGATTTTTTTCCCCACACATACATATATATATATATATATATATATGTGTGTCTATATATATATGCATACATATATTCATATATGTATATATATACATATCTATAATATATAATATATATATATATATATATACACAATATATATATATATATATACATATCTATAATATATAATATATATATATATACACAATATATATATATATACATATCTATAATATATATACAATATATATACATATATATATTATATATATATGTATATATACATATATAAATATATATATATAGACACACATTTGTGTATGTACATATATGCATACATACATATATATATATATACATATACATATTTATATTGATATATATATATACATATCTACAATATATCATATATATATTATATATATGTGTGTCTATATATGTGTCATATATATACATATATACATACATATATATATACATACATTTAAACATACATACATATATACATACATACACATATACATACATATATACATACATTTAAACATACATATATATACATACATTTAAACATACATACATATATACATACATACACACATATATATATATATATATATATACATATATATATATATATATATATATATACACACACACACACACACACACACACACACACACGACTTCTTAAAGTTGGGCTCCCTTCAAAGAGCCATAAATCCCATCTCTCAGTATTTACCTTGACCTACATTTTGACTTGTTTTTTTTACGTGGAACTTGTCCACTGGGCAGAAGAGCAGAAAGGTGCACCTGAAGAGGAAGGTAAGCAGTACGTGCACCTGAAGAGGAAGGTAAACAGCAGTCAAAGCTAGCAAAATAAAGAGATGAATGAAGGTAAAGAGAGACGAGTGTGTGAAGGAAGGCCATGTTTGATGTCTGCATGCCATGTACAACATCTTCTCTGTATCAATCACACAGGCGGCTTTTATGACTTGAAAGTCAAAACTGCCGTGCTTCTTTTCATGTGTTGGCTGGACTCCTTTCCTGGTCCACTCCCACTCCCACTCCCACTCCCACTCCCACTCGGCCCTGATGCGCCACTAACTGTGATGTATCCCAGCCTCTTACTAATAATTACAACATTTTAAGTTTTAGGTGTAACTGTACAAAATCTCCCCAAACTTGTCACAAGTATATATATATATATATATATATATATATATATATATATATATATATATATATATATATATATACATATTTTTTATTTTATTTTATTTTTTCAATTACATTTAAAAAAAAAACACACAATTGTAAATATATATATATATATATGTATATATATATATATATATATATATATATATATATATATATATATATATATATATATATATATATATATATATATATATATATAAATGATAGAAATGCTTCTTTTTTCATTCCTCCAGCAAGATGGCATGAAAACTCTGTGATTGTTGAGTGGACCCTGATGGAAAGTAGGCCAACGTACAATAAATGTCATCACAGCAGACGTGCCGTCATCTTTGTGACCAAAACACATGCAGAATATTGACATGTAAACTAAATATGGCCTTTTTATTCAGCGCCAGGATCCAACACCTGTCTGTCGTTTACGTCTTAGCAGCCAAAAATATCCCTCATGTTCCGCACGGCAGCAGGTTTGCTTTTTGTGTTGTGCTAACTATTTTTGCCTGTTTTGTGCTTTTATTTTTTCCATCCGTTTCCTGTATGGGGTTTAATGCGATCCCTTGAGAGAAGTGGACTATAATGTGGTTGTAATTTCCTTCTAGAATTATGTTCATCATTTTAATTGACTTTTGATGAATATATATCTGTATGTATGTGTGTGTGTGTGTGTGTATATATATACAGGTAAAAGCCAGTAAATTAGAATATTTTGAAAAACCTGATTTATTTCAGTAATTGCATTCAAAAGGTGTAACTTGTACATTATATTTATTCATTGCACACAGACTGATGCATTCAAATGTTTATTTCATTTAATTTTGATGATTTGAAGTGGCAACAAATGAAAATCCAAAATTCCGTGTGTCACAAAATTAGAATATTACTTAAGGCTAATACAAAAAAGGGATTTTTAGAAATGTTGGCCAACTGAAAAGTATGAAAATGAAAAATATGAGCATGTACAATACTCAATACTTGGTTGGAGCTCCTTTTGCCTCAATTACTGCGTTAATGCGGCGTGGCATGGAGTCGATGAGTTTCTGGCACTGCTCAGGTGTTATGAGAGCCCAGGTTGCTCTGATAGTGGCCTTCAACTCTTCTGCGTTTTTGGGTCTGGCATTCTGCATCTTCCTTTTCACAATACCCCACAGATTTTATATGGGGCTAAGGTCAGGGGAGTTGGCGGGCCAATTTAGAACAGAAATACCATGGTCCGTAAACCAGGCACGGGTAGATTTTGCGCTGTGTGCAGGCGCCAAGTCCTGTTGGAACTTGAAATCTCCATCTCCATAGAGCAGGTCAGCAGCAGGAAGCATGAAGTGCTCTAAAACTTGCTGGTAGACGGCTGCGTTGACCCTGGATCTCAGGAAACAGAGTAGACCGACACCAGCAGATGACATGGCACCCCAAACCATCACCCAACCATGCAAATTTTGCATTTCCTTTGGAAATCGAGGTCCCAGAGTCTGGAGGAAGACAGGAGAGGCACAGGATCCACGTTGCCTGAAGTCTAGTGTAAAGTTTCCACCATCAGTGATGGTTTGGGGTGCCATGTCATCTGCTGGTGTCGGTCCACTCTGTTTCCTGAGATCCAGGGTCAACGCAGCCGTCTACCAGCAAGTTTTAGAGCACTTCATGCTTCCTGCTGCTGACCTGCTCTATGGAGATGGAGATTTCAAGTTCCAACAGGACTTGGCGCCTGCACACAGCGCAAAATCTACCCGTGCCTGGTTTACGGACCATGGTATTTCTGTTCTAAATTGGCCCGCCAACTCCCCTGACCTTAGCCCCATAGAAAATCTGTGGGGTATTGTGAAAAGGAAGATGCAGAATGCCAGACTCAAAAACGCAGAAGAGTTGAAGGCCACTATCAGAGCAACCTGGGCTCTCATAACACCTGAGCAGTGCCAGAAACTCATCGACTCCATGCCACGCCGCATTAACGCAGTAATTGAGGCAAAAGGAGCTCCAACCAAGTATTGAGTATTGTACATGCTCATATTTTTCATTTTCATACTTTTCAGTTGGCCAACATTTCTAAAAATCCCTTTTTTGTATTAGCCTTAAGTAATATTCTAATTTTGTGACACACGGAATTTTGGATTTTCATTTGTTGCCACTTCAAATCATCAAAATTAAATGAAATAAACATTTGAATGCATCAGTCTGTGTGCAATGAATAAATATAATGTACAAGTTACACCTTTTGAATGCAATTACTGAAATAAATCAAGTTTTTCAAAATATTCTAATTTACTGGCTTTTACCTGTATATATATATATACGTTATTTGAAGTACATTTTTGAAAATTAATTTATAATCAGGATGAATACAAATCATAATTGGTATGTAAATAATATTTAGTGTACTGCTAGAATTATTTGCTTGTTTTCATACTATTGCAAATTAAAAACTTAAATATTTTTTCTTTAACATTTCAACCATTTTTATTTATTATTACAATCCAATCTAGATGTTATTCAAGTAACATTATGACTTTTCTGTTAATATTCTGCTAATATTTGGACTTTATCCTCATGAAATGATGAGGACTGTGAATATTTGAGCACCTGACGATTCAATGTCATTATGACTCCTGGGGTGACGATTCAATTCAGAATTGATTCTCGATTCAATCCAATTCTCGCAATGTATTATTTGGTGTCGTAATTATAATGAAACTTTTTAAAGGTTAGAAAACGTCTTGTGGTTGCATGGATGAAGACTAAAAACCTCTTTGTAAGTATTTATTCTTGTAAAAAAAATAATTTTTATTTTTATTTTTTCTAAATCATTTCTTTTTACATTTAAAAAATCGATTCACATTTTATTTGCGATTCTTATTCATCACGATTTTTTAATGCACCCCTAAATTTTTTTTTTGCTTGTTTTTCATAATGTGTTTTTAAAAAAAACATATTTGTTCTGTAAAATATCAACCATTTATTATTTTTTCTTACAATCTTATCCAGACGTTATTCAAGTAACATTATGACTTTCTATGTCTCCTATAATTTTGACTTTTTTTTATGTTAATAGTCTCCTAATATTTTTAATTTATCCTCATGAAATTGTTAGCTGTGTGAATCTTTGGGAACCTAAAGATTCAATCGGAGTCCTGGGGTGACGATTCGAGTCTGAATCGATTCTCGATTCAAACTGATTCTCGCAACGTATTATTTGATATAATTATAAAACTTTTAAAACAGGTTACAGGTTTGAAAAGTACCTTCTGGTTGCATAGAGACTTATTTTAAAATAAAAGAATTTTTTTTTTTTTTTTTACAAATATATGCAAATAAATATATTTTAAAAAATTAAGTAAAATATAATTATAAATATAAAATAAAATATATTTAATAGATATAATAAAATATTCATAAATATATTTATTAATAAGTATTTGATCAGCCACCAATGGAATTTGACCTCCCCTATAAATAGATGTGCTCCTAAAACACGCTGTACATAAAGGTGATATTAAGGGGCTGTTTGAAAACATTAAGACTATTTTTGGACTATCGCAACAACACAACATGACTGCAGGCATGTGTTTTAGTCAATATACTTGGTACTTGCTAAATAAATAGCGACATATAACATTTTTATTTTAAACAACTAATGTTGACACTATTGTTATTTTTTTTGGTTTATACAAATTCTACTTTGAGCAATTTGCAAACAGACCCTTAAACCTCATACGGGGTATTTTCCACCTTCGTTACATCTTTCCTCATAATAGGAGGAAATGGCGCCCTCTTGTGTTCATCTTCTAACATGACAACTTTCGATCACGCAGGGGGAGGCGTTACAATAGAAATAATGTACATATTATTTAAATATTCTGACATAATTAGCTGCTTTTTAATATTTTTGGATGCTATATCTAGTTGTCATCACGGGATCAATGAGGTAAAAGCAAAAAGTAGCTTTTGAAACTTGGCAACATACAGTAATAGTCCAATCTAAGTCTTCGAGAGCCTTAGCACCCGTGTTTACAGAGTGTCCCTGAACGCACCACTCTACAATGGCAAATGTAGTCATTGAACTTACACAAATATTACTCTATTGGTGGGAATTATTGTAAAATATTAGCTATAGTTTTATTTTTGTTGTTGTCATTTTAAACATTCCATTAAGCCACAGGTGTCAAACTCAAGGCCCCGGGGCCAGGTTTGGCTGGCCGAATCATTTTATATGGCCCTTGGAGGTCTGGAAAAAATATGCTAAATGTATTTGTTCTTTCCGTTTGGACAGAAAAAAATGTACGTACTGCATGAAATTGCAAAATTTTTCAACTTTAATATTAACCAATATTGCAACAAATATTGCATCGTCATACTTTCCAAACAATTTTTGGGGTTAAAGTTCAAACAAATGCTGTAGATATCTGCTTTAACTAGGATTTCAAAGCAAGTTAACCATCAAATTGTTCACTGTGTCAGGCTTGGATGAAGGAAGGGACTCAGACGCAGAGAGGTGACTCCAAATAAAGCTTTTATTTTGAAAAACTCTTTAAGCCTCCAGAGCCGAGTAAATTCAAATACTATGAAATACAAAAATAGCTATCGACAAAATGTTCCAAAAGGGAAAAACCGAAAATCACTCCAAAAAGGAGGAAATACAAAAATAAGGACAATATAATTAGCACCGTATCTGTTATCAAAAAACTTTAACAAAAAACGCTCCAACAGGAGGAAGAAAATAAAGACTATAAAACTTAACTACTCTAACCAATGTAAACAAAAAATCACTCAAAAAACTTTGAGGAAAAAATCTTTAAGGAAAAATTATAACTCACCACTGCGGTAGAAAAAGGTAGAATAACAAAAGTCGCTCTGAGGGAGGAAAAAAGTTAATTCAAAATTACAGCGTGGGATATTCTGGAAGCAAGGACGTAGACGTAGAAGGCAAGGCATGAACATGAACAAGGAACGCAAGACAGGCACGAAAGCTCGAGACAATCGGGCACAGAACAAGGGGAGGCATGGGCTTATATGGAACATGAGGGTAATGGGAAACAGGTGGAAACAATCAAGGGTCAGGAATGACGTCAGACTGGTGACACAAGAGGAAGGACCCGTGATCTGAAACAAAAGGAGTTGCTTTTCAAAATAAAACATGTAAATCACAAGACAGAAAAAAACAAGACAAGACTTCCCTCACCGCGGTGTGACACACTGTAGATTTTATGGGTTACATTTATGGTGTTTTTTTTTTGTTTTTTTTTACAGCAAATTCACTTTAAATTAAAAAATATATATTTTTTTTTATTACAGTAAAATTCTGTCAACTGAGCGGGTTTTTTTTTTTTCATGGTAAAATCTACACTTGTTGTTTTTACCGTGTATTACTGTAAACGGAAAAAGGGTCACACTTTTTTGGACGGTAAAAAACTGGCAGCTGTTGCCAGAAGTAAAAAAAAAAAAAATAACGGTACGGTTTTTCCATTTACAGTAAGACGTAAAGCCACAGTACATTTTACAGTAAAATTCTGGCCACTAAGCTGACATTTTTTCCATTCACTGTAAAATGTTGTAAAAAAAAACAAACACTTTTTACTGCAGCAAAATTCCGGTGAGTGAGTTGCCAGTTTTTACTGTAAAATAATTTAATTTTTAATTTTTTTACAGTGTGCATAAAAATAAATAAATATTAAAATGTATAGGAAAATTCATATATTAATCGCTGTGAAAATCGGCCCTCTAAGGACAGCCCTCACTTCAATGTGGCCCCTAACGAAAACAAGTGACACCCCTGCATTAGGCGGTGCCTTATTTCCATGTTTTGCCAGTGACGTCCCTTATCTGAATTTTTTTTTTACAATATAGAAAAAAAATACACAAGTAATAGGTAAAAATAAAATGCATTATTGGATATGAAAAGTATAAATACATCGGGAAAAAAATGAGGACATAACAAAAATGTGAGTACAAAATTGTACTACATGGTATGTGTACACTTCAACTATTACCCGAATGAACTTGGAAAGTGAATGCAAATCAAAATTAAAGCTGCAAGCAGCATTGGTCGGGCCCGCGTATTTGGCAGGTGCTAGTCCTAAGTGTCCCAATACTTTTGTCAAGTTTTAGTCCCAAGTGTCCCAATATTTTTGTCTACTTTTAGTCTGAAGTGTCCCAAGACTTTTGTCTAGTGTACCTACCTTGTCTGCATTGTGTGGGCACGTTGGTGCTTCCTGCTTTTAAGCAGCCATCTTAAAAAAAACAGCAGCGCAGCAGCATCAGCGCAGCGGTTCTTTGAAGGCTCATAAAATCAAAACCGGAGCAGTTAGAAAAATTATTTCGATATCTTTTATTTGGAAGGGTTCAATCTCTCCTGTGTTATTTTGAAGCTGATACGACAAACGCGCTCAGAGGAGATAATGTTTGAAGAGAAGTGACCGGTTTATAAAAAAAAATTGTTTTGAAGGGGAAATTGCAAACTTCCTGTTGATTTTTGCTGGGGGTTGTCAATATATGAAATGTAGGTCTAAGTGAGACCTACATAGAGGTTTTTGTTTCATGTCTCTCCGACCTTCCCAGTGGGAGTTACAGGCAGTTTTGTAATTTTTTTCTTCCGAGGAGCAGTTTTTTCTGCGTTTTATTCAAAAATTGGAGCGCAATTTTTGAGATTTGGGGTTAGGTTTTTTTTATTAGATCGCAATTTTTGCCAGTCCTGATGTGTGTGTTCAGTTTGGTGAGTTTTGAAGCATGTTAAGAGGGTGAAAATACAGCTCAAAGAGGCAAAAGTTACTGTTTTTAGTACTTTTTTTGTCTTGAAGGGGGAATTGCCAACTTCCTGTTGATTTTTGCCCGAGAATATACTATTATGAGATCTAGGTCTAAGTCACACCTACATAAAGGTTTTTGTTTCATGTCTCTCCGACCTTCCCAGTGGGAGTTACAGGCAGTTTTGTCATTTTTTTTCTTCCGAGGAGCAGTTTTTTCTGCGTTTTATTCAAAAATTGGAGCGCAATTTTTGAGATTTGGGGTTAGGTTTTTTTATTAGATCGCAATTTTTGCCAGTCCTGATGTGTGTGTTCAGTTTGGTGAGTTTTGAAGCATGTTAAGAGGGTGAAAATACAGCTCAAAGAGGCAAAAGTTACTGTTTTTAGTACTTTTTTTGTCTTGAAGGGGGAATTGCCAACTTCCTGTTGATTTTTGCCCGAGAATATACTATTATGAGATCTAGGTCTAAGTCACACCTACATAAAGGTTTTTGTTTCATGTCTCTCCGACCTTCCTAGTGGGAGTTACAGGCAGTCTAGTTTTTTTTTCTTCGTAGGGGGCGCTAGAGCGCAATTTTGAGTTTTGAGGTTTGGTTTTTTGATAAACATTTTGCCGTATATAACTGATGTGTGTGTAAAATTTGGTGAGTTTTGAAGTATGTTAAGGGGGTCAAATTACAGCGCAAAGTTGCGGAATAATAATAATAATAATAAAACCTTAGAAATTCAATAGGTCCTTATGTCCCATTGCATAAGGTCTCCCGAAGGGAGTCCTTTTGCAATGGGCCATGCGGGCCCTAATAATAAAACCTTAGAAATTCAACAGGTCCTTATGTCCCATTGCATAACGGGAGTCCTTTTGCAATGGGCCATGCGGGCCCTAATAATAAAACCTTAGAAATTCAATAGGTCCTTATGTCCCATTGCATAAGGACTCCCTTTGGGAGTCCTTTTGCAATGGGCCATGCGGGCCCTAATAAACGAATTACATAAATATATATATACACATATTTTTATGCGTAAAAAAAATAAATATATATATATATAAAAAAAAGTATTTTTTATCTTTAACTTATCTTTAACATATGCATGAAAAATGGCTCCCAAACGAACAACTCACATCTGGGACTCAGTTCTCATCGTTCACTTAAAAGAGCCGCTCAAAAGACTCGATTTGTTCGCAAACGTCACACGTCCAGCGCACGGCCTTCTGGGTACAACACGAGTGGCAGCAGTTTGATAAATAAGGCGAGAAGCACTATTTATTGAATGAATGAATGGGTTATACTTGTATAGCGCTTTTCTACCTTCGAGGTACTCTTTGACACTATTTCCACATTCACACACAAGAAGTCATGGCCAAGTAAGCAAAAAGCTCTAAATGTTTGGGCCCAACAAGACGAGCTTCGGACCATCGGCGCCACTTTAGGCCTTCAGTCTCCTCGGGCGTGTAGAAACGCTGACTCAACACCGAGCCAAACCGGAGTCAATGAAGAGAACGTCGTTGTAAAGCTTGACCATTTACTTCTGACATTTCTTCATAGACATGACAGTGAAAAACTGAAAAAATAACAAAACATTTTGGACCTTGTGGGAACAGTTTAGAGCGGCCCACTTCCTCTTCCAACATGACTGTGCACCAGTGCACAAAGCAAGGTCCACAAAGACATGGATGACAGAGTCTGGTGTGGATGAACTTGACTGGCCTGCACAGAGTCCTGACCTGAACCCGATATAACACTTTTGGGATGAATTAGAACGGAGCCCGGGAGCCAGGCCTTCTCGAGCAACATCAGTGTGTGACCTCACCAACGCGCTTTTGGAAGAATGGTGGAAAACTCCTATAAACACACTCCGCAACCTTGTGGACAGCCTTCCCAGAAGAGTTGAAGCTGTAATAGCTGCAAAAGGTGGACCCACATCATATTGAACACTATGGGTTATGGGTTAGGATTGTAGATCAGTAGAAGCATTTAAGTCCCATCTTAAAACTCATTTGTATACTCTAGCCTTTAAATAGCCCCCCTGTTAGACCAGTTGATCTGCCGTTTCTTTTCTTTTCTCCTCTGCTCCCCTTTTCCTTGAGGGGGGGGGGGGGCACAGGTCCGGTGGCCATGGATGAAGTGCTGGCTGTCCAGAGTCGGGACCCGGGGTGGACCGCTCGCCTGTGCATCGGCTGGGAACATCTCTGCGCTGCTGACCCGTCTCCGCTCGGGATGGTGTCCTGCTGGCCCCACTATGGACTGGACTCTTACTATTATGTTGGATCCACTATGGACTGGACTCTCACAATATTATGTCAGACCCACTCGACATCCATTGCTTTCGGTCTCCCCTAGAGGGGGGGGGGGGTTACCCACATATGCGGTCCTCTCCAAGGTTTCTCATAGTCATTCACATCGACGTCCCACTGGGGTGAGTTTTTCCTTGCCCGTATGTGGGCTTTGTACCGAGGATGTCGTTGTGGCTTGTGCAGCCCTTTGAGACACTTGTGATTTAGGGCTATATAAATAAAGATTGATTGATTGATTGACTCAACACCGAGCCAAACCGGAGTCAATGAAGAGAATGTCGTTGTAAAGCTTGACCATTTACTCCTGACATTTCTTCATATTCATGACAGCGAAAAACTGAAAAAATAACAAAACATTTTGGACCTTGTGGGAACAGTTTAGAGCGGCCCCCTTTCCTCTTCCAACATGACTGTGCACCAGTGCACAAAGCAAGGTCCGCAAAGACATGGATGACAGAGTCTGGTGTGGATGAACTTGACTGGCCTGCACAGAGTCCTGACCTGAACCCGATATAACACTTTTGCGATGAATTAGAACGGAGCCCGGGAGCCAGGCCTTCTCTACCAACATCAGTGTGTGACCTCACCAACGCGCTTTTGGAAGAATGGTGGAAAACTCCTATAAACGCACTCCGCAACCTTGTGGACAGCCTTCCCAGAAGAGTTGAAGCTGTAATAGCTGCAAAATGTGGACCCACATCATATTGAACCCTATGGGTTAGGATTGGGATGGCACTTCAAGTTCAAAGGTGAGTCAAGGCAGGTGGCCAAATACTTTTAATAATAAAAACAACTTTATTAGAAAAAAATAAAAATAAAAATAAAAATAAATAAATAAATAAGAGACACCTAGGGCAGGGTCAGTTTGGAAAGGCTAATGTGAAGAGGTGAGTTTTTTGGGTGGCTTTGAAGGTAGGGAGGGAGGGGGCATCTCTGATGTGCCTGGGGAGAGCGTTCCAGAGAGAGGGGGCAGCCACGGAGAAGGCCCTGTCGCCCCAGGTTCGGCGCCTGGTCTTGGGGACCTCAAGGAGGCCGGCATCACTAGACCTGAGGGAACGGGACGGGACGTGTGGCTGGAGGAGGTCAGAGAGGTAGGGTGGTGCCAGGTTATGGAGTGCCTTGTAGGTGGTGAGGAGTATTTTAAAGGTGATTCTGTATGAAGGACAGGTGTGATGTGCTCTCTGGAGCGGGTTCCGGTGGGCAGGCGGGCAGCAGAGTTCTGGACGTATTGCAGTTTGTTGAGGGTTTTGGAGGTGATGCCGTAGAGGATGCTGTTGCAGTAGTCTAGCCGGGATGAGATGAAGGCGTGGATGAGGGTTTCGGCAGCAGAGGATGTGAGGGAGGGCCGGAGACGGGCAATGTTTCTGAGGTGGAAGAATGCAGTTTTGGTGATGTGGTTTACGTGGGGGAGGAGTGAAAGGGTGGGGTCGAAAATTCCACCTAGATTGCGGATGTGGGTGGAGGTAGTGACGAGGGAGCCGTCGATGTTTAATGAAAAGTCCTGAGTGGAGCGAGTGAGGGAGTCGGGGCCAATGATAATTATTTCAGATTTGTTGCAGTTGAGTTTTAGAAAGTTTTTTTGCATCCAGGTTTTTATGTCTGTGAGGCAGGTGGTGAGGGTGGCTGTGGTGATGGTCGTGGTGGAAATGTATAGTTGTGTGTCGTCGGCATAGCAGTGAAATTGAAGGCCGTGGTGTCGGAGGATCTGACCGAGGGGTAGGAGGTAGATGGTGAAGAGTAGGGGGCCAAGTACTGAGCCCTGGGGGACGCCGTGGGTGACTGGGGCAGTGGAGGAGGTGCAGTTGTTGGTTGAGATGAATTGCTGACGGTCAGAGAGGTAGGATTTCATCCAGGAGAGGGCAGTGCCGGATAAACCAAGGGAGGAGTGGAGGCGTGTTAGGAGGATTGGAGTGGTTGATGGTGTCGAAGGCAGAACTGAGGTCGAGGAGGATGAGGATGGAGAGGGAACCAGAGTCGGCGGAGAGGAGGATGTCATTGGTGACCTTGAGGAGGGCAGTTTCTGTGCTGTGGAGTGAGCGGAAGCCGGATTGGAACTTTTCGTATAGGTTATTGTGGTGAAGGTGGGATTTGATTTGGGAGGCAACTGCACGTTCGAGAATTTTAGAGAGGAAGGGGAGGTTGGGAGATGGGCCTGTAGTTGTTGGGGGAGTTGGGGTCGAGACCGGGTTTCTTGAGAATGGGGGTGATGGCAGCCAGCTTGAGGGCAGGAGGGACAGAGCCAGTGGATAGGGAGGAGTTAATTATAGAACACTTTTGGCAATATAGTGTATTTTGTCTACTATGACAAAATGTGACTGTAATGTCTCAAAGTGTCCAGCAGAGGGAGACAGACCCCCGTCTGCCTGAATGACTTGAACACGTTGTCGACAATTCTATTCAACATATCGACACTATTACACTTTTTTTTTTAAAGATGTCTGACATGTTTTTAACTTGTTAAAGACAACTTACGGCTTTGCTCCTACGCTGCTTTGTGTAGGATGGCAACAAAGATTATTACCGAGGACAGCAACATGTACGACTCGCTTTCAGACGAATACCGGAAGTCAACCAACAGGAAGTAATTCAGCGGAAGTGACGTCATCCAACTGCTATTTTAACGATTATAGTGTAACCGACGGTTTATATATGTCGCCTATACTGCATAAAACTACAAAATAACAAACACAGAAGCTCCAGTTTTACACGAGGATCACTTTATTTCGTTTGTGTTCAAAACTCCGCTCCACCACTTCCGCTCTTAGCGCCTTCAAAATAAGAGCTCAATGTATATACTGTATAACAGCTTATAACAGGAACTTAACATCACAAAGAGGCAAGTCCATAAAAAATAGGTTACATACCTCCCCTCCTACAAAAAGAAACGTCCTCGTTTCAACACAATAACAGGATAAGTACAAAATAACAAACACGGAGGCTCCAGTTTTACACGACGACCACTTTATTTCGTTTGTGTTCAAAACTCCGCTCCACCACTTCCGCTCTTAGCGCCTTCAAAATAAGAGCTCAAGGCATATACTGTACAACAGCTTATAACAGGAACTTAACATCACAAAGAGGCAAGTCCATAAAAATAGTTACATACCTCCCCTCCTACAAAAAGAAACGTTCTTGTTTCAACACAATAACAGGATAAGTACAAAATAACAAACACGGAGGCTCCAGTTTTACACGAGGATCACTTTATTTTGTGAATGGGTGAATGTGACCTATAATGTACAGCGCTTTGGGTATCATTCCAGGTATAGTAAAGCGTTTTATAAATAAAGACCATTTACCATTTATTCTAAAATGGAATAAATCCACGTTTGTCCTCAAAATTATCCACACAATAGAAAAAAAGTTTGTTGTTGTTGTTGTTTTTTGTTTTTTTTAGAATTTTTGCTAATTATATACAATTATTAAATATAAATAAATGTATAATCATGTGTGTGTGTGTGTGTGTGTGTGTGTGTGTGTGTGTGTGTGTGTGTGTTCTAAATACATACTGTATATAATAGTGCTGTTAAATTATATTTTCACTCAAAATAATATATGTATATACATATATACATATATAAACATTGATATATACATATACCATATATGTGTGTATACACATATATATTCACACACATATGTACATATACGTTACGCACACATAAATAAATATATACATGTACTATATATGTGTGTGTGTGTATATATATATATATATATATATATATATATATATATATATATATATATATATATATATATATATATATATATAAAAAAGCAAATAATTTTACTGAAAATAATATCTATCTATCCAGGTTTGTCCTCAAAATTTTACACACAATACCCATATAAAACTGTATTTTTTTAAAGAAATTTTGCAAACTATCTAAAAATATAAAATTATATAAATAAATGTATACAAATATATATATATATATATATACAAACATGTATGTATAATATATATATATATATATATATATATATATATATATATTATATATTATATATTATATATTATACATACATATATACATACGTGTGTATATATATATACAAACACACACACATATATATTTATATATACATACATACACACATATATACAGGTATATACATATAATATATAAATACTGAATATATTAGTGCTGTTAAATTATATATTTACTAAAAATAATATATGTATATACACATTAATATATACATATACTATATATGTATATATAAACACATTGATGTATACATATACTATATATACAGATATATACACAGCTATTTACATATATACACACATATACATTTACTATACGCACACACCAATATATACATGTACTATATATGTATTTATATATAAGACCATATTTTTCCTGAAAATTATATATATATATATACAAATATACACACATTAATATATACATATACTGTATGTGTATGTATATATATGTATATGTATATATATATATACAAATATACACACATGTGTATGTATATATATATATATATATATATATATATATATATATATATATATACACACATTAATATATACATATACTGTATGTGTATATATATATGTGCATATATATGTGTATACATATATATATATGCCATGTGCATTATGTGTTCATTATGTAAGTCCTTGCTGCAGGGTTTACTAGTGCAGGGGTGTCCAAACTTTTTGACTTGGGGGCCACATTGGGCTAAAAAATTTGGTCAAGGGCCGCAAGCCAACTCCATGTAAAAAAAACTAAACAAAAAACAAAAGACAACAAACAAAAAAAACAAAAAACAAAAAAATTAAAAATAGAAAAATAAAATACAAATAAAAAACAAATATATATATATATATATATATATATATATATATATATATATATATATATATATATATATATATATATATATACATACATATATATATATACGACCCCGCGACCCCGAAGGGAATAAGCGATAGAAAATGGATGGATGGATGGATGGATATGAGTATACATGTATAAATATGTATATATATGTGTGTGTATAGACGTGTATATATACTGTTTGTGTGTGTGTGTGTATATATATATATATATATATATATATATATATATATATACAGTATACATGTATATATATACATATAAATATGTATATATGTATATATATACATATTTATATGCATCAGGTTAATCATACATTTGAAATTCAGTGATGCTGTGAAATTGCACACACATTTTGAAACAATATTCTGCTTTGCAAGGTTTTGATTGAAAGATGCAAGAAAATGTGACACAGCATGTCTCCCATGCATCATCTTGTTTGTTCATACATGCCCTGAAAAGGAAGAAGATACAAGTTTATTAAAAACAACAACAACCACACCACGTTGACTTTTTGTTGGCCAAACAACAAAGGCCATAAAGATAGTGTGACTTTCTTCTCTTCTAATTATTTAACGCCCAACAAGTTGTTGCGAGTTTTTTGAATTCCACACATGACATGTTTGTGGGATGTTATCCACCCTTCTAGAGTCGCTTTCCGCTTTCTGCAGGCTTCTCACGCCACAACACAATGGCTGTGTGTGCGTGTGTGTGTGCGTGTGTGTGTGTGCGTGTGTGTGTGTGTGCGTGTGTGTGTGTGCGTGTGTGTGTGTGTGCGTGGGTGTGTGTGTGTGTGTAAAGGGTTGAAACATGATACGGAGGAACACACTCTGTCACGCACACTACTGTTAAACAGATGGGTGTGTGCGTGTGTAAGTGTGTGTTTACACGCTAACAGCTTCAACAATACCTGAGTAGAATGCACCTGAGGAGGTCATACGAGGTCACGGAGTGAGATAAATCACCGTGTCGCTGCATGCATGAGAAAGGAAACACAAAGAAAGTACAGATACATGTGGTCCAAGTGTATGTTTGATGTATCTTATGCCACATGGCTAATTGTCATAACATTATATCTCTGATAGTGCATGTAGAGACACAAAGTCAACTGCAATCACAATCAATGTTTGTGTGTTTATTTACACACAAGCAGTTCAAAAAGAATTCATGTATTTGTGGCATAATAATACATCTAATAATAATAATAATAATAATACATCTAGACAATGTTGACATTCTGACAATACAATTAATTTGTGTCAAAATGTATATTTTTTTAAGTTAATTTGTTTTATGCAAGCATTAATCGTGACTAATGAGAATTGAAAAGTGTAATTATTCCCCCAAATGTTTTTGTTTGACAGCACTCATTTCGAAACATATGTGTTTTACAAACTATGGTTCCTTTAATAAATAATAAGTTAAAAAAACAACTACATTTAAAATATGTTTGTTATACTTTTCTTGTTTTTTTGCTCACTTTTTGTCTCTCACTGTGTCCATGATATTTATATACATTCTTTTATTTTTATAAATTGGTTTAAAATGCAATAATTTAGGAGTCCGTTTGGAACTTTTAATTAACTTACAAACCATGGTTCCTTTAACACATAACAGGTAGAAAAAACAATAAAATTTGAAACATTTGTTACACTTTAAATTTTTTTTGCTCACTTTTTGTCTCACACTGTGTCCATGATATCTATATACATATATTTTTAAAAATTGGTTTATTATGCAATAATTTAGAGTCCGTTTTAAATACTTCTTAACTAATTTACAAACCATGGTTTGTTTTTAATAAATTATAGGTAAAAATAAATAAATAAATTAAATCAAGTGTTATACTATTAATGTTTTTTGTTCACTTTTTGTCCCTCACAGTGTCCGTGATATTAAAATTTTTTTTTTTTAAAAATCAATCAATCAATAAATATATATATATATATATATATATATATATATATATATATATATATATATATATATATATATATATATATATATATACACATTTTAAACATTTTTTATTAATATAAATTGCTTGATTATGCAATAATTTAGGGGCCCATTTTGAACTTTTAATTAAGTTACAACTATGGTTCCTGTAACAAATAGGTAACAAAAACAACTACATTTAAAACACATTTGTTATACTTTTCATGTTTTTTGCTAATTTTTTGTCTTTTACTGTGTCCATGATATGTATATATATTTTTATATTTTTATAAATTGGTTTATAATGCAATAATTTAGGAGTCCGTTTGGAACTTTTAATTAAATTACAAACCATGGTTCCTTTAACAAATAATAGGTAGAAAAAACAATAACATTTTAAGCATTTCTTACTCTTTTCATTTTTTTTGCTCACTTTTTGTCTCACACTGTGTCCATGATGTATATATATATTTATTTTTTAATTTAAAAAAAAATTGGTTTATAATGCAATAATTTAGGGGTCCGTTTTAAATACGTCTTAATAAAAGTAACAAACTATGGTTTGTTTTTAATAAATAATAGGTAAAAAAATATATAAAATAAAAATAAAACATGTGTTATACTTTTAATGTTTTTTGCTCACTTTTCTCTCACTGTGTCCGTAATATTTAAAAAAAATAAATAAATATATATATATATATATATATATATATATATATATATATATGTATATATATATATATAGTTTTTTTGTTTTTTTCAAAAAATAAATAAATATATATTATATATATATATATATATATATATTTTTTTTTTTTTATTTATTTTTTTTTTTTAAATTATTTTAATTTAATTTAATTTTTTTTAAATTAATATAAATTGGTTGATTATGCAAAAAAAAACTACATTTAAAACACATTTGTTGTACTTTTCATATTTTTAGCTCACTTTTTGTCTTTTACTGTGTCCATGATATCTTTATATATTTTTATAAATTGGTTGATAATGCAATAATTTAGGGGTCTATTTTGAACCTTTAATTAAGTCATAAACTGTGATTCCTTTAACAAATAATAGGTAAAAAAAAACCCAATTACATTTGAAACATTTGTTTTACTTTTAATGTTTTTTTTCTCACTTTTTGTCTCTCACTATCTACTAAAATTACAAGCACACGCTTCACGGCCAGTTGTGCAAATTAGAAGATGATGTCATAATTTAGGGGTCGGTTTTGAACCTCGACTTAAGTCACCAACTATGGCTCCGTAAACAACAGGTTAAAACTAGCGCTGTCAAATGATAACTTTTTAACACGGATGGATAACACTTTTGAAATTGGATTAATCATGAAAAAATACGTAATTTAAAGTAACCTAAAAAAAAAAAGACACTGATATTGTCATGATCTTATTCGTTTCTTGTATTTTTTTCCCTCTCTTGTGCTCTTTTTATCGACTTCGACTTCAAACAAGCGGAATAAGACATTACTCATTATACATGAAAAATGTGATTAATCACAAGAGTTAATGTGTTCAATTTTTGACAGCCCTGAAATCTAAAAGAGACTTAAAGAACACTTTGTCACTCTCCGGATTGCTTTGAAGTGCAAGTTGAGTTTTAAACCTGCCGTTAAAGTGAGGATCGGTGGCAAATGGCAATCATTTTATTGTCCTCATGATCAAAGTGGTGGTAAGCAATAAACAGCTGCAAGAGAGAGTGTGAATAGATGGGTAATCATAGGTTAAAGGAGGGCAAAGGGCTGCCAAGCCCAATTGAAGTACTTTGCACAGATCATGAATCAGAATTAAGCTGTCAAAGTGGAAAGCAATCGTGATAACAAGTCAAACCCCAAACCAGTGAAGTTGTCACGTTGTGTAAATGGTAAATAAAAACAGAATACGATGATTTGCAAATCCTTTTCAACTTATATTCAATTGAATAGACTGCAAAGACAAGATATTTCATGTTCACATTGAGAAACTAACATTTATTTTGCAAATAATCATTCACTTAGAATTTAATGGCAGCAACACATTGTAAATAAGTTGTCACAGGGGCATTTTTACCACTGTGTTACATGGCCTTTCCTTTTAACAACACTCAGTAAACGTTTGGGACCTGAGGAGACACATTTTTGAAGCTTTTCAGGTGGAATTCTTTCCCATTTTTGCTTGATGTACAGCTTAAGTTGTTCAACAGTCCGGGGGTCTCCGTTGTGGTATTTTAGGCGTCATAATGCGCCACACATTTTCAATGGGAGACAGGTCTGAACTACAGGCAGGCCAGTCTAGTACG
>NC_084578.2:5547500-5552500 GCF_033978685.3 Nerophis lumbriciformis
AGGGACTTCGTGGACCCGGGCATGACCTACAAGGAACTCTTGAGCCACGCTGCGATTTGGCTCCTCAGATACGACTTTGCGCTGGAGCGGCCCAAACCCGTGATGCCCAACATGGTTTTCATTGGCGGTATCAACTGTGCGAAGACACGGCCCCTGCCCGCGGTGAGTGTTTCAAAACCTGCGCCACATCTGGATTCACTCAAAGCGTGTCGTGTTCACGCTTCCTCTTTACAAGCGAGAGCTTAGCCTTGACCACGCCGTGTGGTACGTTGCAGATGACCCAATCATTCAGCGTTGTTGAGGCGTACAAAAGTTAATAGCCGCAGACAAAGAGTCCTCAGAATGTGTCAACCATTTTTTTGGATTCATTGTTTTTTCTGTGAAGAAATCCAGAATGCAAAATTGTCCTTTGTTCAAATTGTGCGAAATCTACACATTTCGTCTCATACAACTTGAACAGACGTATTGATACAATCACTTTAGAAATGAAGAAAATGCAAACATGGCTCAAAAGCATACTTGCCAACCTTGAGACCTCCGATTTCGGGAGGTGGGGGGTTGGGGGCAGGGTTGGGGGCGTGGTTAAGAGGGGACGAGTATATTGACAGCTAGAATTCACCAAGTCAAGTATTTCATATATATATATATATATATATTAGAGATGCGCGGATAGGCAATTATTTCATCCGCAACCGCATCAGAAAGTCGTCAACCATCCGCCATCCACCCGATGTAACATTTGATCAGAACTGCATCCGCCCGCACCCGCCCGTTGTTATATATCTAATATAGACGATGCAAGGCATTAGTGAGGTTATAAAGCTTTTGCCTGTTAAAGAAAGGAGACTGATCCAATGCAGCACAGACATTCGCGTGCCACGCTGTCACGGCCCAGACGCACACCAGTGCGCAATCATATGGGAGCCGCGCTGAGCGCACCTCCAAGCGCGTCTCGCTGCCGGCGACGGCCGGGTATGGGCCCGAGGCTCCAGCGCCATCCATTTTCAGGGCTAGTTGATTCGGCAGGTGGGTTGTTACACACTCCTTAGCGGGTTCCGACTTCCATGGCCACCGTCCTAGCTGCTGTCTATATCAACCAGGGTGAGCCCCACCCCTTTCGTGAGCGCACTGCGCGCGGAGTGACCCCTGTTACGCGCCCCCGGCAACAGGGGTGGCGGGCAGGTAAGCTGCGCGCGCGGAGCGCGCGGAGTGACCCCTGTTACGAGCCCCCGGCCACGGGGGTGGCGGGCAGGTAAGCTGCTTACCTGCTGCGCGTGACGCCGGCCGCGGCGAAGGCGGACGAGGCGGGGTGTCGGTGCGGTGGGCGCGGTGGTGACCCTGGACGTGCGTCGGGCCCTTCTCGCGGATCGCCTCAGCTACGGCTCCCGGTGGGGCCCTCTCGGGGGAAGGGGCCTCGGTCCCGGACCCCGGCGACGCGTCCCTTCTCCGCTCCGTAAAAGTGTCCATCTCTTCTTTTTTTTCTTCTTCTGTTGTGGCATATGCAGCAGGTGCCTGCTTGTTTTTCGTATGTGGGTAACAACATTTAACTATGTATATATATTTCCCAATTGGTTTAACTGCCACCCGCCTGAATCTATTTAAAATCTTTTTTTTTTTTTTTTCAACCGCCCGACCCGACCCGCGGATAAAATCTAATTTTTTTAAATTTCATCCGCCCGATCCGCGGATAATCCGCGGACTCCGCGGTTGTGCCCGCAAATCGCGCATCTCTAATATATATATATATATATATATATATATATATATATATATATAT
Organism: Nerophis lumbriciformis; assembly: GCF_033978685.3. NCBI lineage: Eukaryota > Metazoa > Chordata > Actinopteri > Syngnathiformes > Syngnathidae > Nerophis > Nerophis lumbriciformis. Next base: position 5,549,278 of record NC_084578.2, read on the forward strand.
ATATATATATATATATATATACATCCTGAAAATATGCAAACAAAACAGTGTTTGGATAATTGATACTTCAAACTTGCATAAATAAATATTAAAGAATATAACATAACTTGGCTTCTGAGAGCTTCAAAATGTAATGAATAAAATGCTAAAGTTGTTGATAAACAAGCAATTATTTTAATAAATAAATATGGTCATTTTAAATGAATTGTTATGATAATTTAAAATTAATTATTCCAAAAATGTTTATTTTAATGTATAATTCTATGGCTGGATGTAATAAGGAGTCAGAAAAAAATAAAAAATAAAAATACAATTAATTTTGATGTTTTTAGCAAAATATAGTAAAAATGTATTTATTTTTTAAATTTTTTTAATTAATAAATATATTTATTTTTAGGTAAGATAAACATATTAATACAATTTATCTCTAGTCTGGATGATTTAGTTCTTGTCACCCTGTTGTCCTCCCATCATAAAGAAAAGGCTGTCCTCACTCAGGTCCGCATGGAGCTGGAGGGGGCGTGGCCTCCAGCTCCGGCTGAAAATCGAGAGATTTTCGGGAGAATATTTGTGTTTTCGGGAGAGGCGCTGAATTTCGGGAGTCTCCCGGAAAATTCGGGAGGGTTGGCAAGTATGCTCAAAAGGAACAAACAAGTTGTCCCTAAATTTAGGTACAAAACCCAACACCAGTGAAGTTGGCACGTTGTGTAAATGGTAAATAAAAAGAGAATACAATGATTTGCAAATCCTTTTCAACTTATATTCAATTGAATAGACTGCAAAGACAAGATATTTCATGCTCACACTGAGAAACTTATTTTTTTTTTGCAAATAATCATTTACTTAGAATTTAATAGCAGCAAAACATTGCAAACAAGATGGCACGGGGGCATTTTTACCACTGTGTTACATGGCCTTTCCTTTTAACAACACCCAGTAAAGGTTTGGGAACTGAGGAGACACATTTTTGAAGTGGAATTCTTTCCCATTCTTGCTTGATGTACAGCTTAAGTTGTTCAACAGTCCGGGGGTCTCCGTTGTGGTATTTTAGGCTTTATAATGCACCACACATTTTCAATGGGAGACAGGTCTGGACTACAGGCAGGCCAGCCTAGTACTCGCACTCTTTTACTACGAAGCCACGCTGTTGTTACACGTGGCTTGGCATTGTCTTGCTGAAATAAGCAGGGGCGTCCACGATAACGTTGCTTGGATGGTGTCATGACTTGGTCTTGGGTGTGTGCTTTTCCGGCATGCAACGGAAAGTTGGCTCGGGCGAGACGGGAATGAAGGTACATGATTTATTTATTATTATCAAAAAAAAGGAATAAACGAAAGCGCGCACAGTGGCGGAGAATAAACTATGAAACCAAAAGACTATAGCAAAAAAGTACAAATGAAAAGCACGCACAGTGGCGGAGAACAAACTATGAAAAACAAAAAGACTATAAACATGGAACAAAAACTTACTTGGCTTGGACAAAAATAGTTGCATGAAGAATGGACATGGAAAGAATGGACAGAGCATAAATGTGGAGAGGTCGTCAGGACGAACAACATAAAATGAAAAGCTTAAATAACACAGACATGATTAACGAAAACAGGTGCGTGACTCAAAACGTGAAACAGGTGCGTGACGTGACAGGTGAAAACTAATGGTTGCTATGGTGACAAACAAGAGTGCACAATGAGTCCAAACGTGGAACAGGTGAAACTAATGGGTAATCATGCAAACAAGACAAGGGAGTGAAAAGCCAGAAACTAAACAAAACATGACTTAAAACAAAACATGATTACACAGACATGACAGATGGCAACATATGTTGCGTCAAAACCTGTATGTACCTTCCAGCATTAATGGTGCCTTCACAGATGTGTAAGTTACCCATGTCTTGGGCACTAATACACCCCCATACCATCACACAAGCTGGCTTTGGAACTTTGCACCTAGAACAATCCGGATGGTTTTTTTCCTATTTGTTCCGGAGGACACGACGTCCACAGTTTCCAAAACAATTTGAAATGTGGACTCGTCAGACCACAGAACACTTTTCCACTTTGCATCAGTCCATCTTAGATGGGCTCGGGCCCAGCGAAGCCGGCGGCGTTTCCGGGTGTTGTTGATAAATGGCTTTTGCTTTGCATAGTAGAGTTTTAACTTGCACTTACAGATGTAGCGACGAACTGTAGTTACTGACAGTGGTTTTCTGAAGTGTTCCTGAGCCCATGTGGTGATATCCTTTACATACTGTCGGTTTCTGATGCAGTACAGCCTGAGGGATTGAAGGTCATGGGCTTAGCTGCTTACGTGCAGTGATTTCTCCAGATTCTCTGAACCTTTTGATGATATTACAGACAGTAGATGGTGAAATCCCTAAATTCCTTGCAACAAACCAACGTACATAGCACAAGTAAAAGTTTTTGTGTCTCAGTCTGTGGGGTGAAAATATGGAACAGCCCGAGTGATGAGTTCAAACACTGTTCAAACATTGATCATTTTAAGAAATTGTACAAATCTAGTATTTTGGTTCGGTATAGTGATGTCTAGGCTTGTTTTGAATGTGAGTACGAATGTCCTCATCCATCCAAGCAACGTTATGATGGACGCCCCTGCTTATTTCAGCGAGACAATGCCAAGTCACGTGTTACAACAGCGTGGCTTCATAGTAAAAGAGTGCGGGTACTAGACTGGCCTGCCTGTAGTCCAGACCTGTCTCCCGTTGAAAATGTGTGGTGCAATATGAAGCCTAAAATACCACTCAGGAACACTTCAGAAAACCACTGTCAGTAACTACAGTTCGTCGCTACATCTGTAAGTGGAAGTTAAAACTCTACAATGCAAAGCCAAAGTCATGTATCAACAACACCCGGAAAGGCCGCCGGCTTCGCTGGGCCCGAGCTCATCTAAGCCGGACTGATGCAAAGTGGAAAAGTGTTCTGTGCTCTGACGAGTCCACATTTCAAATTGTTTTTGGAAACTGTGGACGTCGTGTCCTCCGGAACAAAGAGTAAAAGAACCATCCGGATTGTTCTAGGCGCAAAGTTCAAAAGCCACTATGTGTGATGGTATGGGGGTGTATTAGTGCCCAAAGCATGGGTAACTTACACATCTGTGAAGGCACCATTAATGCTGAAAGGTACATACAGGTTTTGGAGCAACATATGTTGCCATCCAAGCAACGTTATCATGGACGCCCCTGCTTATTTCAGCAAGACGATGCCA
>NC_084578.2:5557500-5580000 GCF_033978685.3 Nerophis lumbriciformis
GTTCATCTTTTTTTTTTTCCCTATTATAATATTCTTATGATCCCGAGATGCCAAAAAAATCTAAATCATGATTAAAATTCGATTGATTGTCCAAACCTAAAAGTGTGTGTGTGTTTTTCAGGTTTTGTGGCGATACACCGGAGTTATACCCAAGCATGTGCCGGAGAATGTCAAACTCATGAAGTGGCTGCCTCAGAATGACCTCTTGGGTATGCCCTCCAAAACGTGACACGTGAAGAAGTGAAGGTGAAAAACTATGTGGTCATTTCTGGTGTGCTGCTCCTCAGCCCACCCCAAGGCCAAAGCCTTCCTCACCCACGGAGGAACCCACGGCATCTATGAAGGGATCTGCAACGCTGTGCCCATGCTGATGTTCCCGCTGTTCGGGGACCAGGGAGACAACGCTCTCCGCATGGTGGCGCGCGGCATCGCGGAGAAACTCAGCATCAATGACGTGACGGCAGACAAACTAGTGGCCTCTCTGAATAATATCATCAATAATAAAAGGTAAGACGGTGGAAGAGGGTAATAATGCACCGTTCATACTCCAAACTAGGGATTCAGTTTCAGTCCAGTTTCAGCATGCATACGATACAATGTCATGCGTCACACAGTTCCAGTTGTTTCATTACAGCACGTCCGAAAAGGAGTAGGAAAAAGCAGAACTTATTTAATCCTACCCCTTTTCATACCATTGCAATTCTATCCCATTTCCTTGTCCTCTGTAACAGAACACTGAACAAATAAATAGAAAATAAATAATACACCATAGTAAGCATACAAATATTAAATACATAATTAATTTTTGTCTCAATAAACATTTTTCTTAAAAAGTCCGATAATGGCTTTTTTGCCGAAATCCGATATTATCCAACTCCTAATTACCGATTCCGATATCAAGCGATACCGATATATACAGTCGTGGAATTAACACGTTATTATGCCTCATTTTGTTGTGATGCCCCGCTGGATGCATTAAACAATGTAACAAGGTTTTCCAAAATAAATCAACTCAAGTTATGGAAAAAAAAGTGCCAACATGGCACTGTCATTTTTATTATTGAAGTCACAAAGTGCATTATTTTTTTTTAACATGCCTCAAAACAGCAGCTTGGAATTTGGGACATGCTCTCCCTGAGAGAGCACGAGGAGATTGAGGTGGGGTGCGGGGATAGGGGGTGTATATTGTAGAGTTAGTTCTGCAAGGGGTTCTGGGTATTTGTTCTGTTGTGTTTATATTGTGTTACGGTGCGAATGTTCTCCCCAAATGTGTTTGTCATTCTTGTTTGGTGTGGGTTCACAGTGTGGCGCATATTTGTAACAGTGTTAAAGTTGTTTATACGGCCACCCTCAGTGTGACCTGTATTGCTGTTGACCAAGCATGCATGGCATTCACTTGTGTGTGTGAAAAGCCGTAGATATTATGTGACTGGGCCGGCACGCAAAGGCAGTGCCTTTAAGGTTTATTGGCGCTCTGTACTTCTCCCTATAAATTTTACTTTTTGAAACAGATACCGATAATTTTGAAACCGATACCGATCATTTCCGATATTACATTTTAAAGCATTTATCGGACATCCCTAATTTTAATGGAATACAAATAATTGTGATCAGTAGATGTGAAAGAGTAGGACAAACCAGCAGTAAAATTGATCATTTTTAACCAACTATTGGTTCAAGGAGCGCTAAATTGCGCAACCCAATAGTTGGGTTGGGAATAACCCAACATTGTAGTGAGCATAACTCAGCTTTTATGTTAAATAAATTAAACCAAATAGTTGGGTTTATGAATCAACCAACATTGAGTTAACATAACTCAATGTTCAGGGCAGGTTCCCCCGAACCTGAGCTTCTCGTCCAGAAGACCTTGTTAGTTAGGTTGAGAGACCAGTTTATCAATTCCATGTTCACATTTCGGACAACATACTATTATAAACATAACATTTGTGAATAGAGATGTCCGATAATATCGGACTGCCGATATTATCGGCCGATAAATGCTTTAAAAAGGTAATATCGTAAATTATCGGTATCGGTTCGGAAATTATACTTGGTCAACAGCCATACAGGTCACACTGAGGGTGGCCGTATAAACGACTTTAACACTGTTACAAATATGCGCCACACTGTGAACCCACACCAAACAAGAATGGCAAACACATTTCGGGAGAACATCCGCACCGTAACACAACATAAACACAACAGAACAAATACCCAGAATCCCTTGTAGCACTAACTCTTCCGAAACGCTACAATATACACCCCCCCGCTACCCCTTAACACTAGTGTGCTGTGAGATACAATCTGGTGTGCCGTGGGAGATTATCTAATTTCACCTATTTGGGTTAAAAATATTTTTTTGCAAACCAGTAATTATAGTCTGCAAATGATGTGTTGTTGTTGAGTGTCGGTGCTGTCTAGAGCTCGGCAGAGTAACCACCGTGTAATACTCTTCCATATCAGTAGGTGGCAGCAGGTAGCTAATTGCTTTGTAGATGTGGGAAATAGTGGGAGGCAGAGTGAAGGTAAAAATGGTCTAATGCTTAAACCAAAAATAAACAAAAGGTGAGTGCCCCTAAGAAAAGGCATTGAAGCTTAGATTGCGAAGATTAAGATTGTACGGCGTAAGCAGCCACATCATGATGATTTTCTACCGTGCCATTGTAGAGAGCATCATTAGATACGGGATCACCTCATGGTTTGGCAACCTAACCGTTAAGCTAAAAAGCAAACTGGCCGGCATGCATAAAACGGCAATGAAAATCGTAGGGAGGAAAGAATATGAGCCTATACAGAGCATCTATGAGCAGGCAGTTAGGAAAAAAGCTAAGAAAATTATTTCCAACTCACAACACCCACTCTTTCCTGAATATGGAACCCTGCCATCAGGGAGAAGACTCCGGGTCCCACTATGCAAATCTAACCGCCTTAAATTATCATTTGTCCCAGCCTCCATTAAGCTGACCAACAATGTGCAATAGAATTTTAATACATAGGTTAGCACTTTTTTAGCACATAGCACTTTAGCACATAGCACTTTATCCATGAGCTCTAGTGCAATGCACATTGGTACTTTATCTTTATCTCCATACTGTAGATTTTATGCCTACATCAAAGTGCCACCTATGTCTATCAAGCTCCATGTTCTGATGTTTAAATGTTAGTTGTATGGTTGTGGTTGTGTCTGTGCTTGTGTTTTTGTTCTGTTGTTTTTGGGTATGTTAAGAAAGCAATGATGCACTGTGCCCAAGACAAATTTCCCCGCGGGGACAATAAAGTTGAACCTTGAACCTTGAACCTTAAGGACGGCTATGCAGAACAAAACTAAAACTGAACTGGCTACAAAGTAAACAAAAACAGAATGCTGGAGAACAGCAAAGACTTACTATGGAGCAAAGACAATGTACATCCGAAAACATGACATGACAATCAACAATGTCCCCACAAAGAAGGATGAAAAACAACTTAAATAGTCTTGATTGCTAAAACAAAGTAGATGCGGGAAATATCGCTCAAAAGGAAGACATGAAACTGCTACAGGAAAATACCAAAAAAAGAGAAAAAGCCACCAAAATAGGAGCGCAAGACAAGAACTAAAACACTACACACAGAAAAACAGCAATAAACTCCAAATAATTTAGGGCGTGATGTGACAGGTGGTGACAGTACACCTACTTTGAGACAAGAGCTATATTGATGCATGCTTGGTTATGCTTTAAAGTCATATCCAACGACTGTTTACTGTCAACTGAGTTTTGTTTTTTAATGATTTCTGCTGGTGGTGTGCCTCTGGATTTTTTCAACCAAAAAACGTGCCTTGTCTCAAAAAAGGTTGAAAAACACTGAACAACAACAAAACTAGGCATAATAATGTGTTCATTCCACGACTATATATCGGTATCGCTTGATATCGGAATCGGTAATTAAGAGTTGGACAATATCGGAATATCGAATATCGGCAAAAAAGCCATTACCGGACATCTCTATTTGTGAATATAATTTATTTATTGCGAGAATTAATATTCCTAAGGAGTGTCGGAGGCAGATATTTACATATATCCGAATTTAAGTTGTACTTCTTCCATTTCTTTGTCATATTTGAAAACAGCTCGTGGTTTCCATTTCTTCTCTTGATGCTCTGTCAGCAAGCAAACTGTGTGTGTTAACCTTGAGTTCTTTGGAATGTATTATGGCTAGGGAGACGTTGTGCTTGTGTTATGGCTAGGGAGGGGGAAGGAAAGAGAGGTTTTTGGCGTTGGGAAGACAGACCATTTTTGGGGGGGCGCAATAGAATGTTCTAGGGTTAGACTGGTCTCAATCAAAATGTATATTGGCAAAGCTTTGAGAATATACAACAAAATACCTATTCTGTCTCTGGTGGTTTTTCAACTCAGCTTTAAGTGTCGGAAAGAACTTGGGAGCGAATTGTGACTTGAATTCCCTGGGAGGAACAACTGGTCCAAAACGCAACAGGAGTCATATATACAGGTAAAAGCCAGTAAATTAGAATATTTTGAAAAACTTGATTTATTTCAGTAATTGCATTCAAAAGGTGTAACTTGTATATTATATTTATTCATTGCACACAGACTGATGCATTCAAATGTTTATTTCATTTAATTTTGATGATTTGAAGTGGCAACAAATGAAAATCCAAAATTCCGTGTGTCACAAAATTAGAATATTGTGTAAGGCTAATACAAAAAAGGGATTTTTAGAAATGTTGGCCAACTGAAAAGTATGAAAATGAAAAATATGAGCATGTACAATACTCAATACTTGGTTGGAGCTCCTTTTGCCTCAATTACTGCGTTAATGCGGCGTGGCATGGAGTCGATGAGTTTCTGGCACTGCTCAGGTGTTATGAGAGCCCAGGTTGCTCTGATAGTGGCCTTCAACTCTTCTGCGTTTTTGGGTCTGGCATTCTGCATCTTCCTTTTCACAATACCCCACAGATTTTCTATGGGGCTAAGGTCAGGGGAGTTGGCGGGCCAATTTAGAACAGAAATACCATGGTCCGTAAACCAGGCACGGGTAGATTTTGCGCTGTGTGCAGGCGCCAAGTCCTGTTGGAACTTGAAATCTCCATCTCCATAGAGCAGGTCAGCAGCAGGAAGCATGAAGTGCTCTAAAACTTGCTGGTAGACGGCTGCGTTGACCCTGGATCTCAGGAAACAGAGTGGACCGACACCAGCTGGACTGCTGCTGAGTGGTCCAAAGTCATGTTTTCTGACGAAAGCAAATTTTGCATTTCCTTTGGAAATCAAAGTCCCAGAGTCTGGAGGAAGACAGGAGAGGCACAGGATCCACGTTGCCTGAAGTCTAGTGTAAAGTTTCCACCATCAGTGATGGTTTGGGGTGCCATGTCATCTGCTGGTGTCGGTCCACTCTGTTTCCTGAGATCCAGGGTCAACGCAGCCGTCTACCAGCAAGTTTTAGAGCACTTCATGCTTCCTGCTGCTGACCTGCTCTATGGAGATGGAGATTTCAAGTTCCAACAGGACTTGGCGCCTGCACACAGCGCAAAATCTACCCGTGCCTGGTTTACGGACCATGGTATTTCTGTTCTAAATTGGCCCGCCAACTCCCCTGACCTTAGCCCCATAGAAAATCTGTGGGGTATTGTGAAAAGGAAGATGCAGAATGCCAGACCCAAAAACGCAGAAGAGTTGAAGGCCACTATCAGAGCAACCTGGGCTCTCATAACACCTGAGCAGTGCCAGAAACTCATCGACTCCATGCCACGCCGCATTAACGCAGTAATTGAGGCAAAAGGAGCTCCAACCAAGTATTGAGTATTGTACATGCTCATATTTTTCATTTTCATACTTTTCAGTTGGCCAACATTTCTAAAAATCCCTTTTTTGTATTAGCCTTAAGTAATATTCTAATTTTGTGACACACGGAATTTTGGATTTTCATTTGTTGCCACTTCAAATCATCAAAATTATATGAAATAAACATTTGAATGCATCAGTCTGTGTGCAATGAATAAATATAATGTACAAGTTACACCTTTTGAATGCAATTACTGAAATAAATCAAGTTTTTCAAAATATTCTAATTTACTGGCTTTTACCTGTATGACTTTGCAATGACCTCATACCATTGATGTAATCATCATTTTACAGCATAATCCATTGACCTTGAACTGACATGTGATCGCCTTCCCCGCAGCTACAAAGAGAAGACGGTGAAATTGTCTGCCGTACACCTGGACCGTCCTGTTCCGCCTTTGGACCTGGCTGTTTTCTGGACAGAGTTTGTCATGAGACACAACGGAGCCGCGCACCTACGAGTGGCCGCGCACGACCTGAACTGGTTCCAGTACCACAGTCTGGACGTCATCGGCTTCCTGCTCGCCGTGGTCACCTTTGCACTGTGGCTGACGCTCAGGTGCTGCCTGCTCTGCACGCGCAAGTGTTGCGGCAGAGGGACGGCCAAGAGAAAAACCGAGTAAAGACGATATGGGATATGAAGTCATTTTAAACGGTTGGGCTGTGAATTTGAAGGTGATCAACTTTATTTCTGACAAAATTGTCCAAATTTGAATGTTTCAAAAGACTCAGGTGCTGTAGTAGAGAGAGGCCATCTTGTGTGTCAAAACTTTTAACCAAGCACGCCTCTGTTGTTATTTTTGTGCAAAATGGGTCACACGTGCGTCGTGTGGGGTTGTAGAAATCGAGCGAATTCAGGACAAGGAACCACACAGTAATGTATATTCCGGACCAATGAATGGTCTATTTTCGATCTTTTTTCATATATAAGGCGCACCGGATTATAGGACTCTGTGGAGGACTCGCACTGCCGGGTTCCTCGGACCACCAATGATGGACATGACAGGCTTGACGGTTTGGAGATTTTGTTTATTTTTCAATAAACCTCCTTCTCTGGTCGCTTTTCAGCACTCGCCTCTTCTCCCCGTCTTGCTCTTCCGGTCGTTTTTCAGCCTACCGCGTCTTCGTCTTCGTCTCGCTCTCGCTCTCGCTCGGGCTCGGGTTCGTTCTCGGCCATCCACTCCGACTTCACCAACCCCATCCTTCTCGGCTGCTGCCCTTTTATACAGTGACAGGTGATCAATCAATGATCAATCAATGTTTATTTATATAGCCCTAAATCACAAGTGTCTCAAAGGGCTGCACAAGCCACAACGACATCCTCGGTACAAAGCCCACATAAGGGCAAGGAAAAACTCACCCCAGTGGGACGTCGATGTGAATGACTATGAGAAACCTTGGAGAGGACCGCATATGTGGGTAACCCCCCCCCCTCTAGGGGAGACCGAAAGCAATGGATGTCGAGTGGATCTGACATAATATTGTGAGAGTCCAGTCCATAGTGGATCCAACATAATAGTAAGAGTCAAGTCCATAGTGGGGCCAGCAGGACACCATCCCGAGCGGAGACGGGTCAGCAGCGCAGAGATGTTCCCAGCCGATGCACAGGCGAGCGGTCCACCCCGGGTCCCGACTCTGGACAGCCAGCACTTCATCCATGGCCACCGGGCTATTTAAAGGCTAGAGTATACAAATGAGTTTTAAGATGGGACTTAAATGCTTCTACTGAGGTAGCATCTCGAATTGTTACCGGGAGGGCATTCCATAGTACTGGAGCCCCAATAGAAAACGCTCTATAGCCCGCAGACTTTTTTTGGGCTCTGGGAATCACTAATAAGCCGGAGTTCTTTGAACGCAGATTTCTTGCCGGGACATATGGTACAATGCAATCGACAAGATAAGACGGAGCTAGACCGTGTAGTATTTTATACGTAAGTAGTAAAACCTTAAAGTCACATCTTAAGTGCACAGGAAGCCAGTGCAGGTGAGCCAGTATAGGTATATATATATGTATATATGGTATATACAGTATAGGCGTAATATGATCAAACTTTCTTGTTCTTGTCAAAAGTCTAGCAGCCGCATTTTGTACCAATTGTAATCTTTTAATGCTAGACATAGGGAGACCCGAAAAAAAAACGTTACAGTAGTCGAGACGAGACGTAACGAACACATGAATAATGATCTCAGCGTAGCTAGTGGATAAAATAGAACGAATTTTAGCGATATTACGGAGATGAAAGAAGGCCGTTTTAGTAACACTCTTAATGTGTGATTCAAAGGAGAGAGTTGGGTCGAAGATAATACCCAGATTCTTTACTGATTCGCCTTGTGTAATTGTTTGGTTGTCAAATTTTAAGGTGGTATTATTAAATAAATGTCGGTGTTTAGCAGGACCGATGGTGATGAGGTGATGAGACAACTGCGCCCAGGTGGGCCATCTACGCACCTGTCGCCCATTTCGGAGCCAGCCCCAGCGTGCCCCGCCTCGCTGCAGGTCCGCAGGCCACGCCTCCTCACAGACGCATTAAAGGAGTCATATTATTATTATTTTTTTTCTGAATGTAAAAGACTTCCTTGTGGTCTACATAACATGTAATGGTGGTTCTTTGGTCAAAATGTTGCATAGATGATGTTTTACACATCGGGGCGGCATGGCGTAGTGGGTAGAGCAACCGTGCCAGAAACCTGAGGGTTGCAGGTTCTCTCCCCGCCTCTTACCATCCAAAAATCGCTGCCGTTGTGTCCTTGGGCGGCACACTTCACCCTTTGCCCCCGGTGCCACTCACACCGGTGAATTGAATGATGAATGATAGGTGGTGGTCGGAGGGCGCAAATTGGAGCCACGCTACCCCAGGGCAGCTGTGGCTATGAAAGTAGCTTACCACCACCAGGTGTGAATCATTGATGGGTTCTACATGTAAAGCGACTTTGGGTACTTAGAAAAGCGCTATATAAATCCCAGTTATTATTATTATTATTATTATTATCATCTTCAAGCCGCTTTCTGACGGTCTTATTTACGTGGCTCACCTTCGGCGGCGTCTTCTCCCCGTCATCTTTGGTGTAGCGGTGTAGCGTGCAAGGACGGGAGTGGAAGAAGCGTCAAAAGACGGAGCTAACTGTTTTAATGACATTCAAACTTTACTTCAATCAATAACGGAGCAGCAATCTCCTCATCCGGAAACAACAACAACAACACCGGAAATGTGTCCCGTGAAAAACCGCCTTACCGCAACTCTAATAACTAAAGTTCCTTGGGTGAATAATGTAAACTCACTACACCGGTATGTTTTAGCGCTTTCATGAGGGAGTTTACTGACAGATATAAGTAAGAACTTTACACTACTTTATATTAGAAATGGCAACAGTAGAGGATGAATGTTCCATAACAAGATAGAGAAAAATAAGAAGCTTATCGACTACGGTGTCGGCACGGACTACACAGGCGGACGTGCGCAATTTTTCAGTACTTATGCAGACCCCAAATACAGATCAGCAGGTACCAGAAGGTAAGAAAAGTTGCTTTTGCATAATATTGCCAAACAAAACCGCCAGATAATATGTATCACCTTATACACGTCTCGCCTCGACTACTGTAACGTATTATTTTCGGGTCTCCCTATGTCTAGCATTAAAAGATTACAATTGGTACAAAATGCGGCTGCTAGACTTTTGACAAGAACAAGAAAGTTTGATCATATTACGCCTATACTGTATATACCTTTATATACATATATATATATATATATATATACCTATACTGGCTCACCTGCACTGGCTTCCTGTGCACTTAAGATGTGACTTTAAGGTTTTACTACTTACGTATAAAATACCACACAGTCTAGCTCCATCCTATCTTGTCGATTGCATTGTACCATATGTCCCGGCAAGAAATCTGCGTTCAAAGAACTCCGGCTTATTAGTGATTCCCAGAGCCCAAAAAAAGTCTGCGGGCTATAGAGCGTTTTCTATTGGGGCTCCAGTACTATGGAATGCCCTCCCGGTAACAAATTAGAGATGCTACCTCAGTAGAAGCATTTAAGTCCCATCTTAAAACTCATTTGTATACTCTAGCCTTTAAATAAACCCCCCTTTTAGACCAGTTGATCTGCCGTTTCTTTTCTTTTCTCCTCTGCTCCCCTCTTCCTTGTGGAGGGGGGGTCTATTATGTTGGATCCACTATGGACTGGACTCTCACAATATTATGTTAGACCCACTCGACATCCATTGCATTCGGTCTCCCCTAGAGAGGGGGGGGGGGGGGGGGGGGTTACCCACATATGCGGTCCTCTCCAAGGTTTCTCATAGTCATTCACATCGACGTCCCACTGGGGTGAGTTTTTCCCTTGCCCTTATGTGGGCTTTGTACCGAGGATGTCGTTGTGGCTTGTGCAGCCCTTTGAGACACTTGTGATTCAGGGCTATATAAATAAACATTGATTGATTGATTGATTGATTGATACACACACCATAATAAAACTCCTATGTTGAAGCACATCAAACGGTGCAGTCTACACATATCTCTTATGTTTGACTGCCATCTACTGGTCACACTTATCATTACACCATGTACCAAATTAAATTGTTTCAAGGTGGGTAAGCTCAACCAAACGTATTCCTTACATTAGGCGCACCGGGTTTTGAGAAAAAAAAAGGAAAATGATTTTAAGTGCGCCTTATAGTCCGGAGAATACGGTATATCAAGGTAAGATTCCAAATCAGTAGTCCTTTCGTCTTTTCCCATCTCATCTCGCCAATATCCTTCTATATCTGTAAGTACCTGGCTTTGCAAACCCCTTCTAACGTCCGTCTGTAGGAAACTTTCACGTCCTCTTTCAAATTTCCCGAATAAACGGGCGAATAAACAAAGTTATGACACACGAGATGGCGGCTCCTCCGCTCACGGAAACCCATGAATTAAATCTTATTGGAGATCAGGAGTGTCCAAACCTTTTCCAGTGAGGGACACAATGAAGGAAAGTTCAAACGCAGGAGTTACTTTGATACATTCTGTGCAATAAAGTTGGCGTGTGCCACAGTTATGGGCCTAAGGCCATAACCCGCCCCCGTCCTGGCACAGTGCCACCACACACACACACACACACACACACACACACACACACACACACACACACACACACACACACACAGGAACAGGATATCGTCATATTCAAAAGCAGAGTTTGTAAAAGCGGCAACGATGGCGTCCGTTTTTAAATACTTTGTGAAGGAAATGCACGTCAGCTGTGATTGACAGCCGTGAACGGCAATCATTTCATTCGGGCCGCACACAAACACTTTTTTGTCTTTTACAGAGTTTAACTTACTCATTTTATTGGTTTAATTTGTATTTCTAAACCACAAATGCAAAGAGAGGGTGGTGTTCTTGTATATGTTGGGTTAGATCAGGGGTCGGCAACCCAAAATGTTGAAAGAGCCTTATAGGCGAGGGCGGACCTACGTCACTTCCGCCTGCCAATCCCCTAGCAACCGGTCGCCATATTGAATTCGTTGAAAACAAACCAGCTCACAGCGAACACAGCATTGACAGAAAAGGCATTTAACGAGGTTTCACGGCATTTTAAACTGTTCTAAATGGCGTATGATTATGTAAATAGTCTTTCCAGTGAGGCTAGGTTAAGATACGAGTTAAAATGTTCTGTAGTTGGATTAAACGACTGCCCTTACCGCCTTCCAGCAGATGCGTGGACTGATAATCCTACACAATGGCCGGACATGGAATTTGGAAATCTTTATGTCTACCTCACAAGCGCACCAGGTCGGTTGTTAGCTTCGGTTGTTATATAACGAATAAATCACATAAAAATTGTTAAATCACCCAAGGGTGCATGGGATTCTTTACAGGTCGTCCTGAGAGGGAAAAAATGAAAACATATTGAGAGATTTGAGGGCTACAACTACAAGTAATGTTTGATTACAACAAAGGAGACTTGCAGACAGCATTTTACGACTGTCTTAAAAAGTTGATTAAATGGCAACATGAAAATTATAGGGTTTATTGGTTTTTAAAAACCCAACCGTTAAGTGCAAATTTAAATGAAACCGGTTTTCGAAAATAGCCTTTATACCGTATGTTATTGTTGTGCAACAACAACAACTTCAGCTGTCGAACGTTATTCAGTAAAAATTCAACGGGTTCAACATTAGCATGGACGGTATAGCCAAGTTGTGGTTAAGAAGGTGGATTTTTGTTCCTTATATTGACCAGAAACGAAGTGATCCGAACACACGACCCGGGATTTTGGGGGACTCCAGTGAGAACCGTCCTCGTTTTCCCGGTGTAAAGCTGCGAGCCATTTGTCTCGTCTCTGTGGGCTTTTAGCACGCTTTGGCAGAACAAAATGCGACCTTTGTTTCCCCTGTTTCCAGTTGTGGTTTGCACAACCAAAAACAACACAGTTTTTTGGCATTTTGGAGGCAGAATGACGGGTTTAATCAGCGCAGGTCGACAGGTTAAAGAGTAATGGCGACGGTTTGTTTTCAACGCCAGTCAGGTTGCTATGGCTCGAAGAACCCGTATGTAGCTCAGTTGCCCGGATGTCGGCCCTGCCCTATTGGACCAAAAATACAAAAACAAATCTGTCTGGAGCCGCAAAAAATTAAAAGCCATATTACATACAGATAACGTGTCATGAGATATACATTGAATTAATATGACTTAAAGGAAACTAAATGACCTCAAATATAGCTACAAATGAGGCATAATGATGCAATATGTACATATAGCTAGCCTAAATAGCATGTTAGCATCGATTAGCTCGCAGTCATGCAGTGACCAAATATGTCTGATTAGCACTCCACACAAGTCAAGAACATCAACAAAACTCACCTTTGTGGATTCACGCACAACGTTAAAAGTTTGGTGGACAACATGAGACAGAAAAAGAAGTGGCATAAAACACGTCCTAGAAAGTCGCAGAAAGATGTACATGTAAACAAACTAAGGTGAGTTCAAGGACTGCCAAAATTAGTAGGACAAAACGGCGCTCGCCAAATACTGGAATCAGTATTCAAGCCTGTTTAATATAAACAGTGTGCTTTATAACGATTAGAGAGGTTTGTGTCATGTTTGTCCTCCTACAGAAACCATATTAAAACAAAAAATATATATTTTTTTCCCTCAACTTTTTCCATTTTTCATACATTTTTGAAAAAGCTCCAGAGAGCCACTAGGGCGGCGCTAAAGAGCCGCATGCCGACCCCTGGGTTAGATCAATGTAAATTTGTCATAGAGCAGCGATAAAGATGCTAAAAGGAATTCAGTGTGGTTCAATAAATGCAATCGTGTTTAAGGTGATGAAGCCAATTAGTGTAATAGCTAATAATATACTTTATTAATGCATTTATTACATTTTACAATACCGGTATGCCAAAGGCTGTTAAAAAAAATGCCAGTCCTTTTCTGCCTCCTAGTGGTCTGTGAGTATATTGCAATGTGACATTAAAAACACTGATAAATCATCATGGGAAAGCTGTGAAAGAAATGTCCACTTTTTCTTTTTAAACCATACTTGCCAACCTTGAGACCTCCGATTTCGGGAGGTGGGGGTGGGGCGTGGTTGGGGGGCGTGGTTAAGAGAGGAGGAGTATATTTACAGCTAGAATTCACCAAGTCAAGTATTTCATATATATATATATAATATATATATATATATATATATATATATATATATATATATATATATATATATATATATATATATATATATATATAAGAAATACTTGACTTTCAGTGAATTCTAGCTATATATATATATATATATATATACATGTATATTTATTTTATTATATATATATATATATATATATATATATATATATATATAAATAAGAGAAATACTTGAATTTCAGTGTTCATTTATTTACACATATACACACACATAACACTCATCTACTCATTGTTGAGTTAAGGGTTGAATTGTCCATCCTTGTTCTATTCTCTGTCACTATTTTTCTAACCATGTTGAACACCCTCTCTGATGATGCATTCTGCTTCGTCTCCTTGTTGTGTGCGCAGTTGTGCACTGCACTCTCTAAAAGCCGTAGATGTTATTGTCACACATGCATGTACAGTAGACGGCAGTATTGTCCTGTTTAAGAGTGTCACAACATTGCTGTTTACGGCAGACAAACTGCTTTACGGTAGACGAAAGCGTGACTGCTGTTGTTGTGTGTTGTTGCCGCGCTGGGAGGACGTTAATGAAACTGCCTAACAATAAACCCACATAAGAAACCAAGAACTCGCCCTCGATCGTTCTACAGTTATAATGTGATTGGGCAGGCACGCTGTTTATATTGTGGGAAAGCGTACGTGAAAACAGGCTGTCGACACGTCACGTCCGCCTGAATTTCGGGAGAAAATTTGTCCCGGGAGGTTTTCGGGAGAGGCGCTGAATTTCGGGAGTCTCCCGGAAAATCCGGGAGGGTTGGCAAGTAATGTTTTAAACATATTTCTTTAACCCACAGGAGACAAAGGCTGACTTTTGTTTTGTGCTTTTCGGTAAGTGTTTGCTGTATTTTGACCAGAATTCTTATGATTTTTTTCATTTTCAATTTTTTAAATTTCAGTATCCAATTTTTTCACAGGTGTACTGTTAGTTATCACTGTCAGTTATTCCACAACAGTTAAAGTTAAAGTTAAGGTACCAATGATTGCCCCACACACACTAGGTGTGGCGAAATTATTCTCTGCATTTGACCCATCACCCTTGTTCACCCCCTGGGAGGTGAGGGGAGCAGTGAGCAGCAGCGGTGGCCGCGCTTGAGAATAATTATTTTGGTGATTTAACCCCCAATTCCAACCTTTGATGCTGAGTGCCAACCCTAACCCAACCCACAGAAAGCACGCCTCTTCTTTTCCTTGTGACACAAAAGGACTGCACCGCAGCGCTTCAATAAAACACACTCAGATCTTCTGTTTCTAGCCGATACTACATAAAAAAATAACGTAAAATAATGCAGTAATGCATCATGTAGTAACGCTAACCGAGTTACTGAATATAAAAAATAACGCATTAGATTACTAGTTACCGCCGAAACTAACGGCGTTACAGTCATAGTTGCCAACCTTGAGACCTCCGATTTCGGGAGGTGGGGGGTGGGGGCGGGGCGTGGTTGGGGGCGTGGTTAAGAGGGGAGGAGTATATTGACAGCTAGAATTCACCAAGTCAAGTATTTCATATATATATATATATATATGTATATATCTACATCCTGAAAATATGCAAACAAAACTGTGTTTAGATAATACTTCAAACTTGCATAAATATAACATGAATATAACATAACTTGGCTTCTGAGAGCTTAAAAATGTAATGAATAAAATGCTAAAGTTGTTGATAAACAAGCAATTATTTTAATAATTAAATATGGTCATTTTAAATGAATTATTATGATAATTTAAAATGTATTATTTCAAATATGTTTATTTTAATGTACCGGTATAATTCTATGGCTGGATGTAATAAGGAGTCAGAAAAAATACCAAAAAAAAAGTTTTGATGTTTTTAGAAAAAATATAGTACAAATGTATTTAGTTATTTAGTTTTTTTAATGAATAAATATATTTATTTTTAGGTAAGATAAACATAATAATACAATTTATCTCTAGTCTGGATGATTTAGTTCTTGTCACCCTGTTGTCCTCCCGTAGTGAAAAAAGGCTGTCCTCACTCAGGTCCGCATGGAGCTGGAGGGGGCGTGGCCTCCAGCTCCGGCTGAAAATCGGGAGATTTTCGGGAGAATATTTGTCCCGGGAGGTTTTCGGGAGAGGCGCTGAATTTCGGGAGTCTCCCGGAAAATTCGGGAGGGTTGGCAAGTATGGTTACAGTAACGCGTTACAAAGTCCCAACACTGGTCATTTCTTCTACTTCTTTAGTTTTGTGTTCCTCAAGGTTCAACTTTAGGAATTGTGCTCTATAAATGAACTTGCCTTCTTGTAGGTGAGATATGAACAGAGGTGGGTAGTAACGCGCTACATTTACTCCGTTACATCTACTTGAGTAACTTTTGGGATAAATTGTACTTCTAAGAGTAGTTTTAATGCAACATACTTTTACTTTTACTTGAGTATATTTATAGAGAAGAAACGCTACTTTTACTCCGCTACTTTTACTCCGCTACTTTTATCTACATTCAGCTCGCTACTCGCTACTAATTTTTATCGATCTGTTAATGCACGCTTTGTTTGTTTTGGTCTGTCAGACAGACCTTCATAGTGCCTGCGTTTCAACAAATACAGTCACTGGTGACGTTCACTCCGTTCCACCAATCAGATGCAGTCACTGGTGACGTTGGACCAATCAAACAGAGCCAGGCGGTCACATGACCTGACTTAAACAAGTTGAAAAACTTATTGGGGTGTTACCATTTAGTGGTCAATTGTACGGAATATATACTGTACTGTGCAATCTACTAATAAAAGTTTCAATCAATCAATCAAAAGTGTGAAGGAAAAAAGACCCTTTTTTATTTCAACCGTACATCCCGTCAAAAGCCTAAAGACTGACTGCACAGTTCCTGTCTTCACAATAAAAGTGCCGCTCCATCGCGCCTGCGCTTTCAAAACAAGAGTCTCCGAAAGCCAGCGCAAACAAGCTAGCAAGCTACGAAGTTTGCCGCCAATGTATTTCTTGTAAAGTGTATAAAAACGAATATGGAAGCTGGACAAATAAGATGCCAAAAACCAACCACTTTCATGTGGTATTAGACAGAAAGGAGGAACTTTTTTTCTCCTCCATTTGAAAACGTGGACGCTATCAGCACTACTGTCTGATTCCAATCAATGCAAGTCATCAGAATCAGGTAATACACCAACTTATATTCTTGTCTTCATGAAAGAAAGGAATCTATATGTGTTAAACATGCATGTATATTCATTAAAACACCTTTAACATGTAAACAAAAACGGCAAAATAAATAAATATAAATTATATACTGTATATATATATATGTGTGTGTATATATATATATATATATATATATATATATATATATGTATATGTATATATATAAATGTGTGTATGTATATATATATATAAATGTGTGTATATATATATATATATATATATATATATATATATGTGTGTGTGTGTATATATATATATATATAAAAAAAATCTCCTGATGATTGAGGGTACCCCCCCTCATGAAACAGGCCTGTAGAGATGAAATAGTCTTGTGATTTTTTTTCCCACACATACATATATTGCGCTCTACTACGGTATCGAGCACTATTTTTTGGATAACCTTATTAAGACATATATATATATATATATATATATATATATATATATATATATATATATATATATATATATATATATATATATATATGATATGTGTGTGTATGTTACTCATCAGTTACTCAGTACTTGAGTAGTTTTTTCACAACATACTTTTTACTTTTTCTCAAGTAAATATTTGGGTGACTACTCCTTACTTTTACTTGAGTAATAAATCTCTAAAGTAACAGTACTCTTACTTGAGTACAATTTCTGGCTACTCTACCCACCTCTGGATATGAATGTACCATGTCATAGTTTCCAAGTACATTTCCTGAACATTTAAGTTCATCATCGTAGGAAATAGTTGGTATTTTCAAGACGTTAAATGTTTTCAAACTCAAATCTAAAACTACTGTATAGACCAGATCAGTATATGACACCTTAGGTGTCACTTAAAAAACTTCACAGCTACACCACACGTTTCCTCTACTAGTGTGGGTTTGATCAGTCACCTCAGTTGGACTTGCACTGCAATCAAGATGCACGCACTCTGGACCATAGCTGCCCTTCACATGTTCCCCTGGTTTGCAGGTAAAACAAGACATTCTCTACAATAACTGCAGATTCCTTTATGAAGAATCTAATCTTCTTTGAATTTTTTCTTGGCGTCAGAGGCGACAGGTAGCGGCATTGTGGGCGGAAAGGTTGCAAAGCCTCATTCCAAACCCTACATGGCATCTCTGCAGGTCCAAGGACAGCACATGTGTGGCGGGATACTAATACGTGAGGACTTTGTTCTGACTGCAGCCCATTGCAAATAGTGAGTTTGTGTACAGCAGGGGTGCTCACACTTTTTCTGCAGGCGAGCTACTTTTCAATTGATCAAGTCGTGGGGATCTACCTCATTCATATATATAATTTATATTTACTTATTTATGAAATATATGTTTTTGTTAACAAGTTAAAGGTGTTTAATGATAATGCAAGCATATTTAACACATATAGTTAATATTGTTAATACATTAAAGGTGTTTAATGATAATACAAGTATGTTTAATACATATAGTTAATATTGTTAACAAGTTAAAGGTGTTTAAAGATAATACAAGCATGTTTAACACATATAGTTAATATTGTTAACAAGTTAAAGGTGTTTAAAGATAATACAAGCATGTTTAACACATATAGTTAATATTGTTAACAAGTTAAAGGTGGTTAAAGATAATACAAGCATGTTTAACACATATAGTTAATATTGTTAACAAGTTAAAGGTGGTTAAAGATAATACAAGCATGTTTAACACATATAGTTAATATTGTTAACAACTTAAAGGTGTTTAAAGATAATACAAGCATGTTTAACACATATAGTTAATATTGTTAACAAGTTAAAGGTGGTTAAAGATAATACAAGCATGTTTAACACATATAGATTCCTTTCTTTCATGAAGACAAGAATATAAGTTGGTGTATTACCTGATTCTGATGACTTGCATTGATTGGAATCAGACAGTGGTGCTGATAACGTCCGCATTTTCGAATGGAGGAGAAAAAAAGTCCTCCTTTCTGTCCAATACCACATGAAAGTGGTTGGTTTTTGGCATCTTATTTGTCCAGCTTCCGTACTCCTTTGTATACACTTTACAAGAAATACATTGTCGGCAAACTCCGTAGCTTGCTAGCTTGTGCACGCCAGCTTTCTGAGACTCTTATTTTGGTAGCGCAGGCAGGATGAAGCAGAGCTTTTATTGTGCAACTGTGCAGTCGGTCTTTGGAGTTTTGACGACAGGTACGGCGCCAGAGTCTGTTAAAATAAAGTGTTTCTCGCCTTCCAGTCGGTAATTTTAATGAGCTGGCAGCAGCCAGCGTCATCTCAGAAGACCCTCGGGTGCCGTGAATGTCAATCAAGTGACGAAAGTGACGTCATAGTGAAGATTTATGATCGCTCATTTTTAGGACTATTTTTTTAATGCCTGGCTGGTGATCGACTGACACACCCTCCGAGATCGACCGGTAGCTCGCGATCGACGTAATGAGCACCCCTGGTGTACAGGAACACCTGGGCAAAGACCAACATTCTTCCAATCAAGATTTCTTGAAAGCAATTACGCTCTTAAAAGTCAATTATTCTATTTTCCAACTCTAAGTAGGATCTAGATGTGTGTAATGTTTTGATCTTGATATCTCTTAGACCCAACTAACTAACAGACATGATTTCAGCGTGTGGGAGGAAGTTGGAACACACACAGAAAACAAAACCGTGTGTGAAGTTGGCCCCCTCATCATTGCAAATATTCAAATAAAACGATTTTGTTTGTGCTGTAAACATTTTCCTTTGTGCCGTTACGGTTTTTAAGATTATTCTAAAATACAAAATACAAAAGCAGGGAAGTTGTCACGTTGTGTAAATGGTAAATAAAAACTGAATACAATGATTTGCAAATCCTTTTCAACTTATATTCAATTGAATAGACTGAAAAGACAAGATATTTCATGTTCACACTGAGAAACTTAATTTCTTCTTCTTCAAATAATCATTGTCAGAGTTTGTAGGTGACGAACCCCAAGATGCAGAGAAGGCGGAAGGCATTGTGCAAGAAAACATGATTTAATTAAACACTAAGGCAAAACAACAAACGAAAGGGTAACAACAAAAGGCGCGCACAAGGCGGAGAACAAACTTGGTTATTAACTAAAATAGCACAGAGGCTAACTTTGGACAAGGAACAAAACCACTTACTGTGACACGAAGGAACTAGGACATGAGCAGAGTGAAACAAAAGTAGACAGAGCTACATCGACAAGTTTTAAGACAGGTAGTAATGAAAATGACAATGACAATAATCCAGCAGTGACTGGAGGGTAGGGCAGGTATAAATAGCAGCTGGCTGATTGACACCAGGTGTGGCCAGGTGCCAATCAGCCACAGCTGAGGGGACACAGCACTCAGGGAGAAACAGGAAACAGAACCAAAACAAGAGCGCTGACAGGAAATACTACACACACACACACACACACAGAGGAAAAACTAAAACACAACCAAACTGTCAGGGGCAAGCCTGACAGTAGCCCCCCTTCCCAAAACGGATACCAGACGTTCTAGAACCCCCCCCCCCCAAAAAAGTCCAAAGTCACGGGAGGGTGGAAGGAGGACAAGGAGGTGGGCCACCAGGCCAAGTGTCCCCGCAACCAGCGGGGAAGTTAGGTGGCGACGGCGAGTTGAACGGTGGCGACGGCGAGTTGAACGCCGCCGCAATTGGCGAGGCGGCTCGTCCGCCGGCGTGGGAGTACCCACCGGAGACGAGGATGGTGGCTCCCTCTGCTGGCCCACCGGAGATGAGGATGGTGGCGCCGTCTGCTGCTGGCCCACCGGAGAGGAGGATGGTGGCGCCCTCTGCTGCTGGCCCACCGGAGAGGAGGATGGTGGTGCCGTAGGTTGTAGACCCACCGGAGTACATGGTGGCGTCTGCCGGCCCACCGGAGTGCATGGTGGCGTCTGCCGGCCCACCGGAGTGCATGGTGGTGTCTGCCGGCCCACCGGAGTGCATGGTGGCGTCTGCCGGCCAACCGGAGTGCATGGTGGCGTCTGCCGGCCCACCGGAGTGCATGGTGGCGTCTGCCGGCCCACCGGAGTGCATGGTGGCGTCTGCCGGCCCACCGGAGTGCGTGGTGGCGTCTGCCGGCCCACCGGAGTGCGTGGTGGCGTCTGCCGGCCCACCGGAGTGCGTGGTGGCGTCTGCCGGCCCACCGGAGTGCGTGGTGGCGTCTGCCGGCCCACCGGAGTGCATGGTGGCGTCTGCCGGCCCACCGGAGTGCGTGGTGGCGTCTGCCGGCCCACCGGAGTGCGTGGTGGCGTCTGCCGGCCCACCGGAGTGCATGGTGGCGTCTGCCGGCCCACCGGAGTGCATGGTGGCGTCTGCCGGCCCACCGGAGTGCATGGTGGCGTCTGCCGGCCCACCGGAGTGCATGGTGGCGTCTGCCGGCCCACCGGAGTGCATGATGGCGTCTGCCGGCCCACCGGGCACGATGGTGGCGTAGGTTGCAGACCCACCGGAGATGATGGCGCCGTAGGTTGCAGACCCACCGGAGATGATGGTGGCGTCTGCCGGCCCACCGGAAATGATGGTGGCGTCTGTTGCAGACCCACTTGAGATGATGGCGCCGTCTTTTGCAGACCCACTGGGGCGAGAAGTAGCTGTGCCTCCCTAGCTGCACAGCCACTCATATCCCCCCCCCCCCTCAAGGGACGGATCCCAGACGTCCCCCGAGAAGCCAACATAGGACAGGGATGGGTGGGAGGGATTGCAAAACGAGGCAAAGCTTTTTTTGGATTCGGCCATCAATGATAACGCTTTGTTAAGCCTCTCCGCCAAGGAAATCTCCGCGAGGTTCGTACTAGGCTGCCTTATTATGTCAAGTTGTGTTGTTGACGAACCCCAAGATGCAGAGATGGCAGCAGGCTTGGTACAAGGAAACATAGTCAGATCCTCAGTTTCTAGCCGATACTACATAAAAAATAACGTAAAATAACGCAGTAACACATCATGTAGTAACGGTAACTGAGTTACTGAATATAAAAAATAACGCGTTAGATTACTAGTTACCGCCGAAACTAACGGCGTTACAGTAACGCGTTACAGTAACGCGTTACTTTGTAACGCGTTAGTCCCAACACTGGTTGTAAGTCCTCTCCTTTTTGGCAGTTATGTAACTCAAGTGTCACTGAAGCTTGTTTACTTCAGATGCCATCAATAGACATTTCTTCAACTTCTTCAGCAGGTGTTCCTCAAGGTTCAATTATAGGTCCTCACTTTTTCGTAATTTGAGTTGATCAACTTGTAGCCTGCGAGTTCAGTTAAAAAAACATCACATCTTTTCAACAGATTAAAAAAACAACAACTAGACGGCAGTTATTTTTTATAAAAGGTCCTTGAAAACAGCAGAATGCTCCTGTAACTCTGACAAAATAAATAGGCCAAATGTCTCCTGTAGAGGATGCTGGTTCTCTGAAGAATACAAAATTGTAACGACTTGATCTTGGGAGTTTGCTTTTCCGGGATGCAACGGAAAATTGGCACGGGCAAGACGGGAATTAAGGTACATGATTTATTATTATCAAAAAAAGGAATAAATGAAAGCGCGCACAGTGGCGGAGAATAAACTATAAAACCAAAAGACTATAGCAAAAAGTACAAACAAAAAACACGCACAATGGCGGAGAACAAACTATGAAACCAAAAAGACTATAAATATGGAACAAAAACTTACTTGGCTTGAGGAATTGACATGAAAAAAAGTATCAGGCATGAACAGAGCATAAATGTGTTGTGAGGTCGTCAGGACGAACAACAGAAAATGAATGAACTTAAATACTATGGACATGATTAGTGAAATCAGGTGCGTGACTCAAAACG
>NC_084578.2:5590000-5617500 GCF_033978685.3 Nerophis lumbriciformis
TTTGATTTATTATTGAACTTGATGCAAGTTATAACACTTTTGTTTTATTTATTATTGAACTTGATGCAAGTTATAACACTTTTTTGATTTATTATTGAACGTGATGCAAGTTATAACACTTTTTTTTTCTTTTTTTTGAACTTGATGCAAGTTATAACACTTTTGTTTTATTTATTAAACTTGATGGAAGTTATTCTATTTATTTTTGAACTTGATGCAAGTTATAACACTTTTATTTGATTTATTATTGAACTTGATGCAAGTTATAACACTTTTTTTGATTTATTATTGAACGTGATGCAAGTTATAACACTTTTTTTGATTTATTATTGAACTTGATGCAAGTTATAACACTTTTGTTTTATTTATTGAACTTGATGGAAGTTATTTTATTTATTATTGAACTTGATGCAAGTTATACCACAGCTGCACAGTTATTTTATTTATTATTGAACTTGATGTTATTGTATGTTATTGAGTTTGAATGTATACAACTTGATGTTCAATAAATTTGAAAATGTTAAAGCTTGGCATTAGCGCTCTGTTGGGGCGATGTGGGCAGGTGGGGCTTGAAAACTCCCCTTGTCCAAAGTGAGGGATGACAAAAAAAGTTTGAGAACCACTGACTTAAGCTTCAAAGTTCTTCTGTTTGAGATTGTCATTACTGCCACAAGTGGTAAAAAAGTGCATCGCAACTAAGTACCGCTGCGACCCATACTGAACACAGAGGGACGCTCGAGCGGACGCTCGCGGCCCAACAATGTGCAGAAACACTGCTAAAAAGCACTGCACTGCTACATAACATCTGTTTATTTCTCTTAAAAATCGTAGACGATGGGTTAAAATCTAACGAATCAGATTTGACTATGAAAATCCTTAGTTGAAGACAGCTGTACTGATTGGGTGATTTCCTACTTGAAAAATGGCTTGTGTTGAATTTCAATAATGTAAATAAACACAATGTGACGCATATGATGAATAGTAAAACACTATTTCTTCCAATCAATGTTTTTTGCTTCAAACATTACGTATGTTCAAAATGCCGTAGCATATATTATATTTCGTTAAAAGGGGTTGAAGAAAAACATACAAATAATCTACTCCAATAAAAACACTCGGATTCTTACCTTGTCAAAGAATCTGCTAAGTTTCACAGCATTGGACGTTCCTGCAGCCAAGTATCTGAGATTGGTGCAATCCTAGAAACACAAAAATATGAAAAGAAATCATGCATCTTGATTATTGTCCTGCAAATATGGATAAAATGATTACATCTCCTAGAGAGTAAATTTTGCCAGAATATATCATATTGTTTTTTTACAATTACTATTACCGTATTTTTCGGAGTATAAGTCGCGCCGGCCGAAAATGCATAATAAAGAAGGAAAAAAACATATATAAATCGCACTGGAGTATAAGTTGTATTTTTTGGGGAAATTTATTTGATAAAAGCCAACATCAATAATAGACATTTGAAAGGCAATTTAAAATAAATGAAAAATAGTGAACAACAGGCTGAATAAGTGTACGTTATATGAGGCATAAATAACCAACTGGTATGTTATCGTAACATATTATGGTAAGAGTCATTCAAATAACTATAACATATAGAACATTCTATACGTTTACCAAACAATCTGTCACTCCTAATCGCTAAATCCCATGTATTCTTATACGTCTAGTCTCTTACGTGAATGAGATAAATAATATTATTTGATATTTTACGCTAATGTGTTAATAATTTCACACATAAGTCGCTCCTGAGTATAAGTCGCACCCATACTTGCCAACCTTGAGACCTCCGATTTCGGGAGATGGGGGTGGGGGGTGGGGGCGTGGTCGGGGGTGGGGCAGGGGGCGTGGTTAAGATGTATGTATATATATATATAAGAAATACTTGACTTTCAGTGAATTCTAGCTATATATATATATATATATATATATATATATATATATATATATATATATATATATATATATATTATTACATATACATATATATATATATATATATATATAAAGAAATACTTGAATTTCAGTGTTCATTTAATTACACATATACACACACATAACACTCATCTACTCATTCTTGAGTTAAGGGTTGAATTGTCCATCCTTGTTCTATTCTCTGTCACTATTTCAGAACACACACATTATACAAGTATACATTATAAAATCAATAAGAAAACGGGAGCTCTAATTTGGGAGTCTGAATTAGGATCAGAAGTTCCTATATAAACATTGCGCACTCACATTGCCTTTTTGTATTGATTACTGCAGCTGTGCACTGGATTCATTCACAAATACAAACTACAACTCACAAACACTTTAGAGTTAGGCTCCACCATCAGAATGTGTACTTAAACTTATAAAGATCACATGGATATTATTCAGTGAGTTGATTCACCAAAACTAACCTGTTATACAGGAGGAAAAAGCACACAGGACGTTTCAGTTGTTCACAGACTAGTCGCGCTCATCAGAATGACAAGACACTTCCGGTCTGCAGGTGATAGCATTCAATTGGGAAGAAACGCCCTACTGCCCCCTACTGACCAATGTGAATACTGATAAATGTGGAATGACAGCTCCAAAAACAAATTCAAACCACAAAATAAAATAAATAAATCAACACAAAAATGTGACACATTATGGGTGGGTCACATATGCATGTACAGTAGATGGCAGTATTGTCCTGTTTAAAAGTGTCACAACATTGCTGTTTATGTTGTGAACAGGCTGTCAACACGTCACTCAGGTCCGCATGGAGCTGGAGGGGGCGTGGCCTCCAGCTCCGCCTGAATTTCGGGAGATTTTCGGGAGAAATTTTGTCCCGGGAGGTTTTCGGTAGAGGCGCTGAATTTCGGGAGTCTCCCGGAAAATCCGGGAGGGTTGGCAAGTATGGTCGCACCCCCAGCCAAACTATGAAAAAAAACTGCGACTTATAGTCCGAAAAATACGGTAGTCATCAATGGTTGAACGTGGCAACTAATTGTACAAACATACAAACAAAACCTTATGACCGGGAGAAAATGACAAGTATTAGCATTTTTACAAAGTGTAAACAAAAGAAACAGGAGCAAAATAAAAAATAAAAATTATCAAATTGACTAAAAACTGCATTTAAACTCAAAACAACAGATGGCAAAAGTCAAAATATACACTGGGTGTTTTAAGAGCATAGGAAGGGTTTACAAGTGTGTGTTTGACAGCTGTATGGATACAATATTTATACAAATAAGAAAATAAATAGCATCCAAACTCCACGGTAATTCACCTACCAGGTATGGAATGCATACTTGCCAACCTTGAGACCTCCGATTTCGGGGGGTGGGGTGGGCGTGGTCGGGGTGGGAGGAGGGCGTGGTTGGGGGCGTGGCTAAAAGGGGAGGAGTATATTTACAGCTAGAATTCACCAAGTCAAGTATTTCATATATATATATATATATATATATATATATATATATATATATATATAACAAATACTTGACGTTCAGTGAATTCTAGCTATATATATATATATATATATATATATATATATATATATTTATTTTATTATATGTATGTATATATATATATATATATATATATATATATATACGTATATATATATATATATACGTATATATATATAAATTTTATTATATATATATATATGTATATATATACGTATATATATATATACACGCATATATATATTAATTTTATTATATATATATATATATATATGTACACATATATATATATATATATATATATATATATATATATATATATATATATATATATATATACATACACATATATATATATATATATATATATATATATAAAAAATAAATACTTGAATTTCAGTGTTCATTTATTTACACATATACATACACATAACACTCATCTACTCATTGTTGAGTTAAGGGTTGAATTGTCCATCCTTGTTCTATTCTCTGTCACTAGTTTTCTAACCGTGTTGAACACCCTCTCTGATTATGCATTGATGTGTGGCACGCACAAAAGTGCTTTCATCAAATGCACTAGATGGCAGTATTGTCCTGTTTAAGAGTGTCACAACATTGCTGTTTACGGCAGACGAACTGCTTTACGGTATACAAAAACGTGACTGCTGTTGTTGTGTGTTGTTGCCGCGCTGGGAGGACGTTAATGAAACTGCCTAACAATAAACCCACATAAGAAACCAAGAACTCGCCCTCCATCATTCTACAGTTATAACGTGATTGGGCAGGTATGCTGGTTATATTGTGGGTTAGCGGACTCAGGTCCTCATGGACCTGAGTCCGCCTGAATTTCGGGAGTTTTTCGGGAGAAAATTTGTCCCGGGAGGTTTTCGGGAGAGGCGCTGAATTTCGGGAGTCTCCCGGAAAATCCGGGAGGGTTGGCAAGTATGATGGAATATGACTCACGCAATAATCGAGGGAACAGTGTACTTGTAATTTTGCACCGGTATTAAATCTGTCTTTAGCATGGTCCTTCCTGTACAATAACGGCTTTAGTAATGACAACGTCGACCTACTAGATTGATCTCCTCTGCGTTAAAGTCCTCGGATAAAAAGGCCGTCCGGGTGAGAACTTCGCCGCGTTTGTTCTCAGGGATCTGGTCAAACTTGGTGCCAATCACCAGCAAGGGAACTTGATTCTCAGCAAATTGTTCCCGGTCATAATCACTGCAAGGCAGAACAATATCAAGTTTTACAGCTAATTAAAAAAAAAAAAACCCACTTCATTTTAAAAATGCTTACCCATTAGAGACAATGACTCCTGTTGGAGAAGAATCCTTGCTCAAAGCTTCGATTGACCAGCGATAGAGGTTCTGAGAGGACTTCTTGTTTGTCAGATCATGTACCAAAATAATTCCTGAAATAACAAGTGAAAAAACATATTAAAGTGCAATATTTAATGATAACTCATAGAAGAGAAGCTACCATTGACTGAATTGTAAAAGACAGCTCTGGTGCTTTTGATACTGCTGGCACTGCCAACGGAGCCCCCAATATCCCATAGTTCAATGTAGTAGGTCTTTTCATCTGGGGTTCCCTCTTTGTAGTCTTGTACCTGTTATGGGAAAACATACAAGCAATCACATTCAGGTTTTATGACAAGACTAAATCTAATAAATAGGACTTTGAAATAATAAAAGAACACCATGGACAGGCTTACCCGCACATCTACCGAGCAGCCAACAGTCCACGATGGATTTCCTAAAACCTGGTTCTGGCACAAAAGGTGCACTAAGGAGGACTTTCCTACACCTGTAATGCAGAGGATGTGAGGTACAGTTGAGTGGAACTTGGACGTGTCACTCTTTGATTACTAGGCAATGTTTGTCTGAATGCTGTTTTGTTTAGCAAGCAATAGTTTATACAATGCGTGAATAAAGTAAACAATTGTAACCTGGGGATAGATTGGCAACACTGAATGGTCCCTAGTAGAGATGCGCGGTTTGCGGACACAACCGCGGAGTCCGCGGATTATCCGCGGGTCGGGCGGTTGAAATAAAAAAAAATTAGATTTTATCCGCGGGTCGGGTCGGGCGGTTGAAATAAAAAAAAAAATTAGATTTTAAATAGATTCAGGTGGGTGGCAGTTAAACCAATTCGGAAATATATATACATAGTTAAATGTTGTTACCCACATACGAAAAACGAGCAGGCACCTGCAGCATGCCACAACAGAAGAAGAAAAAAAAAAGAGATGGCAACGCCGGCAGCAAACGTGGTACGCGACAAACTAAAAAAGGGAATACTAAAGACCAGGGGAAAAAAAGGCCAGAAAAGTTCAGCGTGGACTCGTTTTTATGAGGTTGTAAATCAGGATGATAGTAATGCTGGCTACGTGATTTGCAAGAGCTGCGACGCTGTTTATGTCTACGACAGTCACAAAACCGGGACATCTAACTTGGTGCATCACATTTGTGCAAAACCCCGAACCTCCACAAACACCCTGAGCATGAGCAGTTTCGTCCGCCGTGATCCCAGAAGAGTGCCACAGGATGTTAAAACAAGATAGAACGCAGCTGCCTGCAGCAGTTTGAGTGGCGCGAGCGCGCTTGGAGGTGCGCTCAGCGCGGCTCCCAGATGATTGCGCACTGGTGTGCGCCTGGGCCGTGACAGCGTGGCACGCATTGAATGTCTCTGCTGCATTGGATCAGTCTCCTTTCTTTAACAGGCAAAAGCTTTATAACCTCACTAATGCCTTGCATCGTCTATATTAGATATATAACAACGGGCGGGTGGCGGATGGCGGGCGGGTGCGGTTTTGATTAAATGTTAGTTCGGGTGAATGGCGGATGGTTGACGACTTTTGTGATGCGGTTGCGGATGAAATAATTGCCTATCCGCGCATCTCTAGTCCCTAGTGTGTGAATGTTGTCTGTCTATCTGTGTTGGCCCTGTGATGAGGTGGCGACTTGTCCAGGGTGTAGCCCGCCTTCCGCCCGATTGCAGCTGAGATAGGCTCCAGCACCCCACCGCGACCCCAAAAGGGACAAGCGGTAGAAAATGGATGGATGGATGGGTTTGTTTGAATGCTGTTTTGTTTCGCAAGCAATAGTTTATACCAGTGTTTTTCAACCTTTTTGCGTTGAAAAAATGTGGAGGCACACCACCAGCAGAAATAATACAAAAATGAAACTCAGTTGACGGTAAAAAGTCATTGTTGCATATGACTTCAAACCATAACCAAGGATGCATCACTATAGCTCTTGTCTCAAAGTAGGTGTACTGTCACCACCTGTCACATCACCCCCTGACTTATTTGGAGTTTTTTGCTGTTTTCCTGTGTGTAGTGTTTTAGTTCTTGTCTTGCGCTCCTATTTTGGTGGCTTTTTCTCTCTTTTTGTGGTATTTTCCTGTAGCAGTTTCATGTCTTCCTTTGAGCGATATTTCCCGCATCTACTTTGTTTTAGCAATCAAGAATATTTCAGTTGTTTTTATCCTTCTTTGTGGGGACATTGTTGATTGTCATGTCATGTTCGGATGCACATTGTGGACGCCGTCTTTGCTCCACAGTAAGTCTTTGCTGTCGTCCAGCATTCTGTTTTTGTTTACTTAGTAGCCAGTTCAGTTTTACTTTCGTTCTGCATAGCCTTCCCTAAGCTTCAATGCCTTTTCTTAGGGGCACTCACCTTTTGTTTATTTTTGGTTTAAGCATTAGATACCTTTTTACCTGCACGCTGCCTCCCGCTGTTTCCGACATATACAAAGCAATTAGCTACCGGTTGCCACCTACTGATATGGAAGAGTATTACACGGTTACTCTGCCGAGCTCTAGACAGCACCGACACTCAACAACAACACATCATTTGCAGACTATAATTACTGGTTTGCAAATTTTTTTTTAACCCAAATAGGTGAAATTAGATAATCTCCCACGGCACACTACACAGTGGTTGAAAAACACTGGTTTATACAATACAATGATAAAGTAAACAATTGTAACCTGGGGATAGGTTGCTTGGCAACACTTAATGGTCCCTAGTGTGTGAATGTGAGTGTGAATGTTGTCTGTCTATCTGTGTTGGCCCTGAGATGAGGTCGCGACTTGTCCAGGGTGTACTCCGCCTTCCGCCCGATTGTAGCTGAGATAGGCTACAGCACCCCCCGCCAGCCCAAAAGGGACAAGCGGTAGAAAAATGGATGGATGGGTTTTTAACTATTTGTAGTAAATAAATAAGACTATTCCTGCAGTAATCCATGCACTTGTAACATAAACATTGCATTCAAAAGTCATTGTGACATGCTGTACTTTGGAGTAAAGTTATAAATCGCCTTTAGATGATACATGGAGGTACTAAGCGAGAACTAACTTACCGGAATCTCCTAAAACTAACACTTTCACTCGATCAAGTGAAGCCATGATGTGACAGGAGCGTCCCGGAAGAAAACATTACAAGCCCCGCCCACGTTCAATGTAAGTAAGTACTATAGGCCACTACGAAGTAGTGTCTCCATTTCTCATTGGTTAAACGTGCTCCTCTCAGCCAATAGGAATTTTGAGGAAAACTATTATCTTCCGGTTTCTTGCAATTTTATATCCGGGTTAGCTTCTCAAACTAAGCCAGGGAGCATGCTAGCAAACGACAAACTTAAACTAACATGTTTCTAGACTTCAGTTTGTTTAACATTGTGTTTTGTCGGAGAGGAAAGCGGGGACAGGTTGCCTACAGTTTTTTTTTTTAACTTTAATATAAAATAAGGTAAGTTTATACCGTTCTTTTAGGCTACAGCTATTTTATTGTGGCTGTAGTTTGTTGTATTAGCGACTTTAATCGTAGGCTCCAGCACCCCCCGCGACCCCAAAAAAAGGGACAAGCGGTAGAAAATGAATGGACGGAATAGACGACTGCTATAGTAGTTGGAAGTGGCATCATTGGATCAACTAAAGCTGCTCTATTAACACTTTTCCAAAAGGGACAAGCGGTAGAAAATGGATGGATGTCCCTTTAATTACTAGCTAAATTGTGTCGACATTCTTTAGATCCAACTAGTGTTACTTTATGGTTATAGTGTTATTTCGAACAATTACAATCATATATTTCCAGATTCTCATAATAGCATGTCCGAAAAGGAGTAGGAAGAAGCCGAGTTTACTTAATTCTACCCCTTTTCAGTTCATAACAATTCCTAACACAATTGTTTTTGTACTCAATCTGTAACACAACAGTGATTAAATAAATACATGATTAGGGACTGTAAATAAATGAGTAAGTAAGTATTAGAGATGCGCGGTTTGCGGGCACAACCGCGGATCGGGCGGATGAAATTTAAAAAAATTAGATTTTATCCGCGGGTCGGGTCGGGTCGGGCGGTTGAAATAAAAAAAAATTAGATTTTAAATAGATTCAGGCGGGTGGCAGTTAAACCAATTCGGAAATATATATACATAGTTAAATGTTGTTACCCACGTACGAAAAACGAGCAGGCACCTGCTGCATATGCCACAACAGAAGAAAAAAAAAAAAAGAGATGGGACACTTTTACGGAGCGGAGAAGGCCCCCGACGCCTCGCCGGGGTCCGGGACCGAGGCCCCTTCCCCCGAGAGGGCCCCACCGGGAGCCGTAGCTGAGGCGATCCGCGAGAAGGGCCCGACGCACGTCCAGGGTCACCACCGCGCCCACCGCACCGACACCCCGCCTCATCCGCCTCGCCGCGGCCGGTGTCACGCGCAGCAGGTAAGCAGCTTACCTGCCCGCCACCCCCGTGGCCGGGGGCGCGTAACAGGGGTCACTCCGCGCGCAGTGCGCTCACGAAAGGGGTGGGGCTCACCCTGGTTGATATAGACAGCAGGACGGTGGCCATGGACGTCGGAACCCGCTAAGGAGTGTGTAACAACCCACCTGCCGAATCAACTAGCCCTGAAAATGGATGGCGCTGGAGCGTCGGGCCCATACCCGGCCGTCGCCGGTAGCGAGACGCGCTTGGAGGTGCGCTCAGCGCGGCTCCCATATGATTGCGCACTGGTGTGCGTCTGGGTCGTGACAGCGTGGCACGCGAATGTCTGTGCTGCATTGGATCAGTCTCCTTTCTGTAACAGGCAAAAGCTTTATAACCTCACTAATGCCTTGCATCGTCTATATTAGATATATAACAACGGGCGGGTGCGGGCGGATGGCGGGCGGGTGCGGTTCTGATCAAATGTTACATCGGGTGGATGGCGGATGGTTGACGACTTTCTGATGCGGTTGCGGATGAAATAATTGCCTATCCGCGCATCTCTAGTAAGTATATATTGATATAGTAATATAATAGTTAACTCGATTATGATTCACACAATGAGATAAGTAAGATTATCTCATGTTTCTTTTAAAAAAAAATCTCATTTACTTTGTCTGCTAAGGTAAGCAAACATTGTTGTGGTTTAATTTAATTCAAAGTGTATGGCGTTGCACACTTGCACAATTCAACAATGTCCGTAACGAAGTAGAGTTTATTTATTAATAGAGTCTCAGCCATTTTTGATGTATTTTCTGTATTTAACGTGAACTGGATTACCATTTTCACATTGGAAAAGAAGAACATTATGAATAATGTGTAGTAAGGCTGAAACGACGTAGTCGACGTCATCGATTACGTAAATACGTCGACGCCGTTTTTGTGCGTCGACGCATCGCATACCGTATTTCCTTGAATAGCACATTTAATAAAAAAAACGTTATTATGGTCTTACCTTTACTTATAAATGAGTCCATGCGCAGCTGCTTCTGATCAAAAGCATCGATAACTTGTTTATAGAAGTCTTCCTTATCTTTCTTCAGTTTTAAAAGTCTCTCTGTCTCGATGGAGATATTCCTTTAAGTATTACCTCCTGCTTCGATTGAAAGTCCAGTTTAGAAAACTGTTTTATTTTAGATATGTAATCCTCTATGTCAAAAGTGCAAGCAAACGATCGCTGCTAACTGTTGCTGCTTGTTGTCACTTCTTCTGCAGCCGAGTAGCCGCAAGAAGGATCACTAGCGCCCTCTACCACCAGGAGGCGGGAGTCATTTAATGACTCATATTTGACACACGCAGCTACGGTATATTAATAAAACATAGCTGCTTACTGTTCTTTCTAGCATATTCAATAGTTTGAACCTGACTGAATAGCTCTTAATCTTCTTCCCTTTATGCGATTTAAAATGATTGAAATCAGCCTCCTCCATTTTGAAAATGATGACAGGTGAAGTGTCACTCGTGACGTGACGAGTTTGACCCGGCGGAAGTTGTAGACATATGCTAATTATTTTGCAAAACGAGTTTGACCCGGCGAAAATTCCAGACATGCGCTAATAAAATGAATATATACCATAAAGCAAAATAAGCAATACTTTTACTTTTGTTGAAATGTTTACACTGTTTTATATATTTCGTTTTGCACTTTTTTGTATTGGATGTTTATCTTTATTTTTGCACATTTTAAAGCAAAATAAGCAATACTTTTCCTTTTGAAATGCTTATACTATTGCAGAATATTAAGATTTGCACTGGATGTTTACTTTTACTGTACATCATTTCCAGCATAACTCAATTGTTCACAATGACGATCCCTAGAGTTATATTACATTTATAGGTGTTGTGGTTTTACTTCTACAAATATATTATTACCGTACTTATGTTTTTTTGTTGATCTAATACCATTTGTTCATTATCATACGTTTTGATGATATGTATTTACCATTTTATTCAATAAGCTATATTCCACCTTTATTACTACACATTAAGGCTGCAGCTAACGATTATTTTTCTATCGATTAATCTATAGATTATTTTTTTCGATTAATCGGTTAATCTATAGATTATTTTTTTCGATTAATCTATAGATTATTTTTCCTTTTACCGATTATTTTTTAATTTAAAATGAAGATGAAAAAATAAATGTAGGCCAGTTTTTTCAAAAGGCATGGCTTTTATTTACAAAAAAAAAGTATGGCCACTCAGTCAACATTGACAACAACATGACAAAATATTCTGTAACAATGTAAACATTTAAAACTTTTAACATTTAACAAAATTAAAAGTAGCTTATTTGCTTTTTAATCTGCAAATATAAAAGTAAACATCCAGTGCAAATCTTAATATTCTGCAATAGTATAAGCATTTCAAAAGGAAAAGTATTGCTTATTTTGCTTTAAAATGTGCAAAAATAAAGATAAACATCCAATACAAAAAAGTGCAAAACGAAATATTCTGTAACAACAGTGTAAACATTTCAACAAAAGTAAAAGTATTGCTTATTTTGCTTTATGGTATATATTAATTTTATTAGCGCATGTCTGGAATTTTCGCCGGGTCAAACTCGTTTTGCAAAATAATTAGCATATGTCTTCTGTAAATCTGTGCATGCTTTCTCATAAGTATACCTTGATAAAAAAAAAAAAAAGACCACATAATTAATACCTAATTATTTGAACCTCCTCCCCCCCACAGCACAAGATGATCGAACCAGAACTTTTAACTGAGGTACCTGCCGCGTTAAAGCGACTAGCCAAGATGGTGGTGCGGGGTTTCTACGGGGTGGAGCATGCCTTGGCCCTGGACGTGCTCATTCGCAACCCCTGTGTGCGCGAGGAGGACATGCAGGAGCTCCTGAAGTTTGACCGTAAACAGCTGCGCTCCGTCCTCAACACCCTGAAAGCCGACAAGTTTGTCAAGTGTCGTATGAGAGTGGAGACGGCCCCCGATGGCAAGACGACGCGACACAACTACTATTTCATCAACTACAGGCGAGTAATAACCATGGCGGGGTTCTTTATGATATCTGACTGATGTTTAATACCTGCATGATTCCCAATGTACGCATATTTTAAGTTGTATTGCTATATTGCATATGGTTGATACACATGTACACATTTGTGACGATTAAATGCTACTACCGTATTTTCCGGACTGTAAGGTGCACTTAAAATCTTTTTTTTCCCCTCAAAACTCGACAGTGCGCCTTATACTACCGCGCACACTGTTTACCATCTATTGCATTGGTAATCTCTTCCGTTATTCGATGTTGAAATGTTAGCTCTGTATCCATATTGGTCCTCTGCGAGTGTTTCACTTTTATTTATTTATGAATTTTCAGTGTTTCCCACAGGACAGGCATCTATTTGTGGTGGTGTGGTCGGCAGGCGGGGGGGGTGGGGGGGCGGCGATGACCAAGAAGAACGCGGAGTTGGAATATAATTACAACATTTTATGTACATATTTATATACAGATTTGAACAATTAGTGATTCATTGAAATATATTTATTAATTGTGGTTCTTACAAAAAATATATCTTATAAAATATAAAAGCTAAAATGTCTCTTAAAGCTCTGCCCCTTTAATTAGTGAATACTAAATAATTTAACTTTAACCTACTACTACAACCATATTATTTACCAGCAACATAAAGTGAAACAGAGGCAGAGGTGTCCTGCCACAGTCAGTCAACCTCCTCCTCCTCCTCCTCCTCCTGCTGCTGCTGAACAGGTCGCACCTGTGGTCCGAACTGTAGGCCTACCTCCTCTCCAAGTCGAGCCCTTTTCGGCCGTTGAAAATATTTTTCTATACTCATCTGTGTGAAGGAGTGAACATCCAACATTAGAATTTATTACTAACGAGCAGAACCGCTCTATGTACAGTACCGTCTAACCTTAAGCGGCAGCAGCTCAACACATGCAGGGTTCAACGTTAAGGTTTTTTTCTACTTGCCTGACTTCTCAAATCTATTTGCCCCAATATTTTTACTTGTCCTGCCTAGGTTTTTTTCTGGCTGTGTAGTGCTCATGGCTTATATCTTACTAGAATCCTTCCCGTTGACTATTTACAACACTACACAGTATTTATTATTATAATTAATGTCTATAATAATATATATAATAATTACATTTAAATGGCATTGCATACATGTAAAATTAAATGCTATTTCACATTATTTGACCAGTAGCAGTTACACTCATCTGAACAGGTCAGCCACCTGTTTAAAGCCCGATCACAGTTGAAATCTTGAAATGAAGGGCCTTTAATGGCCAAAACATTAACCTGGACAACATTTAACAGCTGGTTGGCATTCACATGCTGCAGTGGACAGTGGACAATTTAGCTTCAGTCCACGTGTGTTTATTGACAACAGGGTTATAACCTGGACACGTTAGCTCGTCGGTATGAAAACAGGTGCCCGAGTCAAACAGCGGCGGTGTTAATGAAGCAGCGTCAGGCGAAACCGTCAGTGAAACGCTCGGTGAAATCGCGGATTAACGTTAAATATATGATGAGCCGCGAGCGATGCAGCTATAACCTATCTACCTTTAACACCTGTAAAAATGAAGCAATGCTACCACGCTAGCAAGCGATAGCTAGCCGGCTATGAGCCACCAAGCTGCTAACTATCGCCAAAAGGCACCATTTAAGTTTTTTTCCCCATGGCATCCTGGATCAAGGCTTTCAGCAGCTTTTGGACGTTTGAGGTAGAAACGTAGGAAGCGCCATCATTATGAAAAGTAGCCGGCGAGTATTTTGATCCCGTCCGTCCGTCCCTCTTCTTCTTCTTCTTCTTCTTCTTCTTCTTCTTCTTCTTCTGGCCTACCAGGTGAATTAAGTGCTATTGGTGGAGTTACAATGCATAGTAGGCTACCGCCACCTACTGCACCGTAGGTGTAACTACAAGCAACATTCACAGACAGTCCCATTGCTTTTATGAGCGGTCGAGCGATTCAAAAGCCGAAAAATCCATTTGTGGCGGACATAATTCTTTCGTGGCGGGCCGCCACAAATAAATGAATGTGTGGGAAACACTGATTTTTCAAATCTGTTAAGTAATTTGTTTAACAATTTTTGAGAATTGTGGAACCAGGCCTATAGTTTGTTAAGTGGTGTTTGTCTCCAGTCTTAGAAATCAGTACAACTTTTTCCATGTTAGTCTTGTTTGGGGATTTGTCTGTGTGAAATGAAAGGTTACTGATACACGTTAAAGGTTTTGAAATCTCTTCAGTAACCTTTTTTATGGTTTCCATATCAATTCCGTTAAGCCCTTCGATTTTCATTAATTTTGATGACTTCTTCTTCTGTCATGTCCTTGTGGAACATCGGGTTGGGATTTCTGTCTATGATGTCATTCAAGTCCTCAACTGACCCAGGATTTGGAATCCTTTCCTCCAGATTTGGTCCAATGTTTACAAAGTAGTTATTAAAGCGTTCAACTACTTCTTCCATATTGTCATTGTTTATGTTTCGAGGTGGCGTCAGGTGATTATGGACGCTTTTGACCTCCCTCCCTCCTCAACGACACCTGGAGTCGAACTTTTGCTTGCATGCAGAACGGCCCCAGGCCTATGGACACTACATCAACTCACCCAAGACAATAGGCATATACACCCCCCCCCTCCCCCACCCCACGCCTTCACCACCGCTTGATTCCCCTTCGGGGTGATGGACGGCTGGCAGCGCTTCATAGCAGCAGTCGACCTCCAGGGCCCCAACTCCCCCCCTCTGTTGCGAGTTGTCGTGATTATATGTAACATTTTTATGTGCATGGCATGGAGGTTTTTTCCCACTCCAGACTGGGCCCCCTTAGGAGCCCAGTCTAGATTGTATTTTTTTACTCATCTTCTTCCTCAATGTTTTATCTTTTTCCCACCTTTTACGGGGTGCCTCGTGGCGACCCATCAGCGTTCCTGTTCTGTAACCCTGTACACTATTTGTTTGTCTAATCCTGAATGGGTTTGTGCTGAAAACATAGTTTCGTTGTACTTGTTGCAATGACAATAAAGACCTATCCTATCTTATCCTACCCTAGGTGGCGTAGGTGTCAGAAATATAATATCAACGGTAGAGGATGAATGCTAACCCATCTTCACTCTGACCTGATAGGGTGCTGGTTAACGTGGTCAAGTACAAACTGGA
Organism: Nerophis lumbriciformis; assembly: GCF_033978685.3. NCBI lineage: Eukaryota > Metazoa > Chordata > Actinopteri > Syngnathiformes > Syngnathidae > Nerophis > Nerophis lumbriciformis. The sequence continues at coordinate 5,605,368 of NC_084578.2, forward strand.
TCACATGCGGCGACGTATAGAAACCGATGAACGTGACTCGACCAACCGCGCCTCATTCCGATGTCCCTGCTGCTTCTCCACCTTCACCGATCTAGAAGCCAATCAGCTGTTTGATCCCATGACAGGTAAACTATCACTGTTACCTAAGACTATTCAGTTTTGCCGAATAATATACAGTACAGGCCAAAAGTTTGGACACACCTTCTCATTCAATGGGTTTTCTTTCTTTTCATGACTATTTACATTGTAGATAGTCACTGAAGGCATCAAACCTATGAATGAACACGTGGAGTTATGCACTTAACAAAAAAAGGTGAAATAACTGAAAACATGTTTTACTGTATATTCTAGTTTCTTCAAAATAGCCACCCTTTGCTCTGATGACTGTTTTCCACACTTTTGGTATTCTCTCGATGAGCTTCAAGAGAAATGGTTTTCACTTCACAGGTGTCATAGTTTTGATGCCTTCAGTGACAATCTACAATGTAAATAGCCTTGAAAATAAAGAACACGCATTGAAAAGAGAAGGTGTGTCCAAACTTTTGGCCTGTACTGTTTATATTTATTATTTATCATGTTGGATACTCCTTTTGCGTTGTGCATTACCACACGCTGTAGGACTTCAACGACGATTACTAAGAAAAGGCTGTTTAAATGTATATTTCATTTTCCACTCCACAGAGTGCCATTCTTCTTACAGTATCTTTTAGTGTTGTCCCGATACCAATATTTCGTTACCGGTACCAATATGTATTTCTACACTTTTCGATAGTTTTCAAAAATAAAGGGACCACAAAAAAATGTCATTATTGGCTTTATTTTTAACAGAAAATGTTGCGATACATTAAACATGTTTATTATTGCAATAAAAGAATAGTTTTGTAATTAAATAAGATGTTGAACATGCTAGACAACTTGTCTTTTAGTAGTAAGTTGTCATGATCCATGTTTTTGTTATGTTCTGTTAGTTTAACTCCATAGTTCCTGTTTTTTTGTGTACTCTTGTTTGTTTTGGTTGCCATGGTTGCACATGATTTTCACCTGCCGCTGGTGTTCGGACGCTCACCTGGCTCTAATCAGGAGACTATTTAAAACGCCTTTGCCAGTCAGTCGGCCTGGCGTCATTGCTCGTTTTCATGTTCGATTCCAAGTTTATGCTAGTTGTTCGATTCATGCCGTGTCCACGTAAGTGATAGTTATTTCAAGCCACAGTTTGATACAGTTTCTCTATGTCCATAGTTCTCGCTAAGTGTTAGCGTCTATGTTTCCTGCGTTAAGTTTTTTTTGTTGTTCTTCAGCCTCTCGTGTGAACGGCACGCTTTCCTTTTGTTTTGGTTCCTGTCTGTTCTGATGTGTAGGATTAATTGATTATTAAATATGTTCCTACCTTCAAGTCCTGTCCGGAATAGTCTGTTTGCATCCTGGGAGAACAAACCTCGCAGTAAGCTGCGAAAACCACGTTTTGACATAAGTAAGCAAACAAAGGCTCCTAATTAGTCTGCTGACGTATGCAGTAACATATTGTGTCATTTTGCATTCTATTATGTTGTCAAAATGATGATGGATTATCTACTTGTTCATTTACTGTTAATATCTGCTTACTTTCTCTTTTAACATGTTCTATCTACACTTCTGTTAAAATGTAATAATCACTTATTCTTCTCTTGTTTGATACTTTCCATACGTTTTGGCTGATACTACAACTTTGGGTACGGATCCGATACCAAGTAGTTCCAGGTCATACTTTCTTCATAATCAAAGTTCTCTTATGTCCAAGGACGTATTTGCTGAGTTTAAAAAGACAATAACAAAGACAAAACATTTTGTAAAAAATAGCGATGTAATAATTGAAACGACTACATACGGCTTCTGCACTTGGTATCGTTAGAGTGGATATTTGTATGGATCCACCTATTTATTCACATTCAGGCGCGCTAGCTTGCTTTTAGCGGGTAGCTATTGTATCCTCCTACGGTGTGTAGTGAAGCATGTTTAGCTCTTCCTCGTTCTGCAGGGATAATACTTGCAAGAATTGACTTTATTTGTCAGCATGGAGGCCAGGATTAGTGATTTTAAAAGTAGCTCAAAAACTAGATAGACGTTAGCCGTTAGCTACGTTTAAAGCACCGCTTGCAGAGCGGCGCTTCAGTGTTTATAGCTTCACCTTTATTGTTAGTTTTTAAGCCAAAATATGCCCATTCTGCCTTTTCTGTCTCCAATCTGTTTCCGCTTTTAAGTGCTATGTGTGTGTGTTGACTCACATGCACCTATGCGCTTTTTACAAGCCGCCATCATGTTCATGGGGTAAAAAAAGTGTCAGTATTTTTCAAAGGCAGTACCTTTTTTTTCCATTCCATTAGTAGCGCTATACTTTATTAGTACAACCTTAGTATCTATATATTATGTATTTTATATATTTTATATTGCCAACCATCTTCTGCCTTTGAAAAGCCATCAATGCAATCACAATGTTGCTTCAATAATTGCTCCTTAATCTCGTTATATGCAAATATAATGACAATAAAGTCCATTCTATTCTATTCAAATGTAGGTGCAATTTTTTTGCAGCGTACAATGTGAGGAAATGGAAGCCAATACAGGAAAACCTGCATTCTTTCTTTTGGCCAGCAGAGGGTGCCTGCTGATCATGACTTTTAAAAGACCTTTTTCCCCCCTTTTTTTCTTTTATGCAATATCTAGGAATGTTTTAGTTTTTAGGGTATGAAGAGGTTCTTACTGTTAGGATTGTAAGATTTCTCATACGATTTTTAAATTTTTTAGTTTCCAAAATGAGAAAAAGAAGCATATCCTAGCAATAAAGTAATTTTTTCATTGTTCTTAGACAGCATCAAAAAGCGACATCAGTGTGTAAAGGATATCACCACATGGGCTCAGGGACACTTCAGAAAACCACTGTCAGTAACTGCAGTTGGTCGCTACATCTGTAAGTGCAAGTTAAAACTCTACTATGCAAAGCCAAAGCCATTTATCAACAACACCCAGAAACGCCGCCGGCTTCGCTGGGCCCGAGCTCATCTAAGATGGACTGATATTAGCTCATTTGGAATTTGATGCCTGCAACATGTTTCAAAAAAGCTGGCACAAGTGGCAAAAAAGACTGAGAAAGTTGAGGGATGCCCATCAAACACTTATTTGGAACATCCCACAGGTGAACAGGTGGGTGCCATGATTGGGTAAAAAAGCAGCTTCCATGAAATGCTCAGTCATTCACAAACAAGGACGGGGCGAGGTTCACCACTTTGTCAACAAATGCGTGAGCAAATTGTCCAACAGTTTAAGAACAACATTTCTCAACCAGCTCTTACAAGGAATTTAGGGATTTCACCATCTACGGTCTGTAATATCATCAAAAGTTTCAGAGAATCTGGAGAAATCACTGCACGTAAGCGGCATGCCCGTCCGTGACCTTCGATCCCTCAGGCGGTACAAAAAGTGACATCAGTGTGTAAAGGATATCACCACATGGGCTCAGGAACACTTCAGAAAACCACTGTCAGTAACTACAGTTGGTCGCTACATCTGTAAGTGCAAGGTAAAACTCTACTATGCAAAGCCAAAACCTTTTATCAACAACACCCAGAAACACCGCCGGCTTTGCTGGGCCCGAGATCATCTAAGATGGACTGATGCAAAGTGAAAAAGTGGTCTGATGAGTCCACATTTCAAATTGTTTTTGGAAACTGTGGACGTGGTGTCCTCTGGACCAAAGAGGAAAAGAACCATCCGGTTTGTTATATGCGCAAAGTTGAAAAGCCAGCATCTGTGATGGTATGGGGGTGTATTAGTGCCCAGTCAAATCACCTGTTGGTTTCTTTTGACAGTCGTTTTTTATTTAAATCATTCTGCTTTCCCAGGTACATTCCGTTGCACATTCTGTCAAACGGAGGTGGAGGAGGACGAGTCGGTGTGTCCCGACGCCAGGACCCTGGTGGCCCGCTTCAACGAGCAGATCGAGCCCATCTACGTGTTGCTGCGTGAGACCGAAGACGTGAACTTGTCCCACGACCTGCTGGAGCCTGAGCCTTCAGAGATCCCCGCCCTCAAGCAGAGGTCCGTTTCCTCCCACACGGCTCATCGAGTACAAACCCCAATAACGTGGATTTGTTTTCCAGCCGTGAACGGGCGGCGGCGGCGGCCGGGGCTGCCGGCGGTCAGCACCGGGAGGCCTGGTCGAACAAAGGCTCGTACGCCGACCTTTACACTCAGAATGTTGTTATCAATATGGAGGAGCAGGACGACCAGCAGAAGCAAGTTGGCGAGGGCAAAGCACCCAAGGAGAGACCCGTCTGGTTGACCCAGAGCACAGTGCAGGGTGCTTACAGCGACACTGATATGATGAAGAACCGTAAGTGGTTTTTTTTTTCTTGTTGTATAAGAGATGAACAAATTATCATTATTATTTGGCATTTCGACGTACAGTACAGGCCAAAAGTTTGGACACACCTTCTCGTTCAATGCGTTTCCTTTATTTTCAAGACTATTTATATTGTAGATTGTCACATCAAAATTATGAATGAACACATGTGGAGTTATGTACTTAACTAAAAAAGGTGAAATAACTGAAAACATGTTTTATATTCTAGTTCCTTCAAAATAGCCACCCTTTGCTTTAGAGATGTCCGATAATATCGGCAGTCCGAAATCGGTCGATAAATGCTTTAAAATGCATACCTGCCAACTACTCCGGTTTTCCCGTAATTAGTACGGTTTTCATCAACCTATTCCGGGTTACGGTTGCAGTGATAAAAAATAAGGTTTTTCATTAACTAAAAAAATAAAAATAAAAAAAAAGTTTTATTCACGAAATCGCGTAACAACAATCCCAATCGACACTGCTTCCCGTAACTTCCTATCGAGCCATTCCGAATGCCATGCGCGAGGCTATTTATAACACCGCTGCCAAGCACGAGGCACCAGTTGCCCATTGTTTCCAAACGAGCGAACGATCATGGAATCAGCCGGAGAAAAATCGCAAACGAGTCTTAAACCGAAAAGAACACTGCAGTCATTCCGTGAAGAATATTCAAAAGCCTATCCGGGAATAATCATCCGTTCCAAAAAGGGTGAAAACTACGCGAATTGCACCTTGTGCAGACAAGATTTTTCGATCGGACACGGAGGAATTAGCGATGTAAAAGACCACGTTGGGACAAAAAAAACACAAGTCTAATGCCGTTGCTAAATTTGGATTTTAGCCACAAAAAGGTAATGACACCAATGTTATCTATTGGAATTGTTTAGTACTGTTATACTGTTAAAAGTGTTTATACTATTTATGCTTTCAAGTCCAAGTTGAAGAAATCTTGTTAAATGTTGACAGCATAACTACCAAAATACAGAAGTATGTCCTTAATATTTTTGCAGTGCTATTTCTGTTGAAAAGTTAAAATGATTACATTAGAGATGTGATGTGCCACTTTTCAAGTGTCTGATGGCTTAAATTAATTTTCATTAATTTTTCATATTTTGAATTCTTTTGAAAGGCTTACAAAAAAACTGCATTTGAATTGTAATTCCATGCTATTGACAGGACTATTAATTTTAATGAAGTTAGCTTACCATGTTTACAGTATGATAATTGTGATAGAAATGTGAATTTTAGGCACACAATATTTTTTACAATTGAACAAGGCAGTAGATTATACAAGCTTGGACAGAAAGTTAATAATGACACCAATTTTTTTTTTAATGGAATTGTTTAGTACTGTTTTACCATTTGTTTACTGTAAAAAGTGTTTATACTGTTTATACTTTCAATTAACAAATTGAAGTCTTGTGAAAGGTTGACAGGATAACTGGCATTAACTGTCAAAATAATTTCAAACTATTGAAGTTAGCTTACAGAATAAACATGTCAATCAACCCATATGATTTTTGCTGTAATATTTTTGTTTTGAAAAGTCACTGTGACTGATAGAAAAGTGATGGTTTTAGCAACATTTTAACCTGTCTGAATGCAATCAATCATTTTGCGGACCCTGGCTACTAGGTTTTTCTGATTTCAAAAGTTGGCAGGTATACTGAAGGCATCAAAACTATGAATGAACACATGTGGAGTTATGTACTTAACCAAATAAGGTGAAATAACTGAAAACATGTTTTATATTCTAGTTTCTTCAAAATAGCCACCCTTTGCTCTAGAGATGTCCGACAAGTCCGATATTATCGGCCGATAAATGCTTTAAAATGTAATTTCGAAAATTATCGGTATCGGTTTCAAAAAGTAAAATGTATGACTTTTTAAAACGCCGCTGTACGGAGTGGTACACGGACGTAGGGAGAAGTACACAGCAGTTGCGTCTCCCAGTCATACCGGTACTTGCCAACCCTCCCGATTTTCTCCCGAATTTCGGTGCCTCTCCCAAAAATCTCCCGGGGAAACCATTTTCCCGAATTTCTCCCGATTTCCACTCAGACAACAATATTGGAGGCGTGCCTTAAAGGCACTGCCTTTGCGTGCCGGCCCAATCACATAACATCTACGGCTTTTCACACACACAAGTGAATGCAAGGCATACTTGGTCAACAGCCATACAGGTCACACTGAGGATGGCCGTATAAGCAACTTTAACACTGTTACGAATATGCGCCACACTGTGAACCCACACCAAACAAGAATGACAAACACATTTCGGGAGGACATCCGCACCGTAACACAACATAAACACAACGGAACAAATACCCAGAACCCCTTGCACCACTAACTCTTCCGGGACGCTACAATATACACCACCCGCTACCCCCTAAAAACCCCGCCCACCTCAACCTCCTCATGCTCTCTTAGGGAGAGCATGTCCCAAATTCCAAGCTGCTGTTTTGAGGCATGTTAAAAGAAAATAATGCACTTTGTGCCATGTTGGCATTTTTTTCCATAACTTGAGTTGATTCGAAGTTGGTAGAGTGGCCGTGCCAGCAATCGGAGGGTTGCTGGTTACTGGGGTTCAATCCCCACCTTCTACCATCCTAGTTACGTCCGTTGTGTCCTTGGGCAAGACACTTCACCCCTTGCTCCTGATGGCTGCTGGTTAGCGCCTTGCATGGCAGCTCCCTCCATCAGTGTGTGAATGTGTGTGTGAATGGGTGAATGTGGAAATACTGTCAAAGCGCTTTGAGTACCTTGAAGGTAGAAAAGCGCTATACAAGTATAACCCATTCATCATTTATCATTTATTTATTTAGGAAAACCTTGTTACATTGTTTAATGCATCCAGCGGGGCATCACAACAAAATCAGGCATAATAATGTGTTAATTCCACGACTATACATCGGTATCGGTTGATATCGGAATCGGTAATTAGGAGTTGGAGTATATCGGAATATCGAATATCGGCAAAAAAGCCATTATCGGACATCTCTACTTTGCTCTTATTACTGCTTTGCACACTCTTGGGATTCTCTCGATGAGCTTCAAGAGGTAGTCCCCTGAAATGGTTTTCACTTCACAGGTGTCATAGTTTTGATGCCTTCAGTGACAATCTACAATGTAAATAGTCTTGAAAATAAAGAAAAAGCATTGAAATGAGAAGGTGTGTCCAAACTTTTGGCCTGTACTGTACATTTAAATTTTTTTATATCGGCATTACCCTTTTTTTTTTTTACAAGTACAACATTAGTATGTCAGCAGGTACAATATACACAAATATGATACCAGTATTGAGTATTAAAAAAAACAAAATTGTGAAATAGATAATAAGCGCTGCTCAAGCACCGGCTCTTTGCCCTGCAGAAGAAAAGTTACCTTTTTGCTGGAGCCCAATTATTTAAAAAAATTAGTTTAAGAATAACAAAATACTCTCATTCTAAATATTCTCCCTAAAAATGTTTTAACATCTGTCAGGTTAATTATTCTAGTTCTTGTGAGAATCCCCTTCCCCTCTTTCTCTACCTCCTGCAGTGCTAATTGCCTATAGTGCGTCTCTTCTGCCAACCTGTCAAACTTTTTTGGCTGGGAAATCCAATTTTTGTCCTTCTTCCCCCGGCTCTTCCCGGTCCCCTTTTGTTTGTTTTCTCTACTACAGAGATCAAATCGCACGACAAGCCTCCTTGAAGCGAGGGCTCATTAAAGGAGCGCTGCGAATTTAATGCTCTGTGATTAAATAACGCGACGGATGAGGATGACACATAGGAGACCTATTACAGCAGCTCACACATTCTCATACTTATTGTAACATCCAGGAAGTGTAATGACGTCAGCCATTTTGAAAAATGTCTTGACTATAAGCTACGTGTAGGAGCTATTGCGTCGACCAGCTCTTCCTCCCAGGGAAGAGTTACTGGTCAATCCCAAGTTCTTTCGATTACATATATGCTGAGTAAGAAGGACCATCAAGACAGAATTGGAATATTTTCAAGTTTTACTAAAGCTTTAGGAGATCATCGTAACCAATACATTCATATCGGCTACTCTAGTTGATCTGACATTCAAACGGAAAAGCCAACTCCTTTGTACACAAAGAAAACCCCCAACTCTCCCCCTCGCAACATTGATAAGGAAAGAGTGGGTGTTGTATTTCACATTCCAAGGGTTAAGACACTAAACAGACAATTTGAAGACAAAGTGAGACTGGTAGAATATGCAAAGGAAAAGTACTAGATAATCTAAACATGGCTATGTAAAAAGAAAGAACTCTTAAACATATATGCATCCTCCACAGAGCACAGAATTGTTTTTATATAATTGTTTGTAATATTTCACGGTTCCTCACTAGGACATCGTCAGGCATGCGAAATTTACTTACGAATGTCCGCTTCTATAATATTAATTATTAGCACTTCTGACTAAATGGGAAAAGTTTTCTGAGTTCTTTGCGTGCATTTTATACAATTTTACATAACATTTTCAATGATAATAATGTTAGTAAGTTATTTAATTAAAAAATGTGTGCTACATTACACGGGACATGTAAGTGTCAAAAAGACAAGACATGAGAATAAATGAAAAGGTAAAAAATAGTGTAGAAATGGACCTAATTGCGGGAAATATAAATTATTTCGGTTCTGATAGAAATGTTCCTCTTTTTTTCCCCTCAAAGGGTTCTCACATCTCTGAAACTTACAATGTATTCAATCTATGAACTGCTATAAATGGTATAAAATAAGGTAGATGACGAGTTATTGTGTTGTAGAGAAATTCCATATTTTTACCAATTTTCCCAGGAGATTTCCCATATTTTGAAATGCAAATGTTGACGCTCCTGTTAGACACACGTACCGGTAATTAAGTTTTATGTTTGTTTTTTGCTGCTTAAAACATTGTCGTTACTGGTCCTAAAAAAGTACCAAATCAGTGAAGTTGGTACATTGTGTAAATAGTAAATAAAAACAGAATACAAGAATTTGCAAATCCTTTTCAACCTATATTCAATTGAATAGACTGCAAAGTGTTTAAAATGTACACTGAAACTTAATTTTTTTTTGCAAATAATAACTTAGAATTTAAAAGCAGCAACACATTGCAAAAAAGTTGGCACAGAGGCATTTTTACCACTGTGTTACATGGCCTTTCCTTTTAACAACACGTTTGGGAACTGAGAAGACCAATTTTTTAAGCTTTTCAGGTAGAATTTTTTCCCATAGTAGAGTTTTAACTTGCACTTACAGATGTAGCGACCAACTGTAGTTACTGACAGTGGTTTTCTGAAGTGTTCCTGAGCCCATATGGTGATATCCTTTACGCGCTGATGTCGCTTTTTGATGCAGTACCGCCTGAGGGATCGAAGGTCACGGGCATTCAATGTTAGGTGCAGTGATTTCTCCAGATTCTCTGAACCTTTTGATGATATTACAGACTATAGATGGTGAAATCCCTAAATTCCTTGCAATAGCTGGTTGAGAAATGTTGTTCTTAAACTGTTGGGCAATTTGCTCACGCATTTGTTGACAAAGTGGTGACCCTCGCCCCGTCCTTGTTTGTGAATGACTGAGCATTTCATGAAAGCTGCTTTTACACCCAATCATGGCACCCACCTGTTCCCAATTAGCCCGTTCACCTGTGGGATGTTCCAAATAAGTGTTTGATGAGCATTCCTCAACTTTCTCAGTCTTTTTTGCCACTTGTGCCAGCTTTTTTGAAACATGTTGCAGGCATCAAATTCCTAATGAGCTAATATTTGCAAAAAATAACAACGTTTTCCAGTTCGAACGTTAAATATCTTGTCTTTGCAGTCTATTCAATTGAATATAAGTTGAAAAGGATTTGTTGTATTCTCTTTTTATTTACCATTTACACAACGTGACAACTTCACTGGTTTTTGGGTTTTGTATTCAATATATAAACTGCTATAAATTGTATAAGGAGATTTCCCATATTTTGAAATGCAAATGTTGACACACGTAATTAAGTTTTATGTTTGTTTATTGCTGCTTAAAACATGTCGTTACTGGTCCTAAAAAAGTACCAAATCAGTGAAGTTGGTACATTGTGTAAATATTAAATAAAAACAGAATACAAGAATTTGCAAATCCTTTTCAACCTATATTCAATTGAATAGACTGCAAAGTGTTTAAAATGTACCGGTACACTGAAACTTAATTTTCTTCAGCAAATAATAACTTAGAATTTAAAAGCAGCAACACATTTCAAAAAAGTTGTTACAGAGGCATTTTTACCACTGTGTTACATTTTAACAACACTCAGTAAACGTTTGGGAACTGAGAAGACCAATTTTTTTAAGCTTTTCAGGTAGAATTTTTTTCCCATATAGTTTTAACTTGCACTTACAGATGTAGCGACCAACTGTAGTTACTGACAGTGGTTTTCTGAAGTGTTCCTGAGCCCATGTGGTGATATCCTTTACGCGCTGATGTCGCTTTTTGATGCAGTACCACCTGAGGGATCGAAGGTCACAGGCATTCAATGTTAGGTGCAGTGATTTCTCCAGATTCTCTGAACCTTTTGATGATATTACAGACTATAGATGGTGAAATCCCTAAATTCCTTGCAATAGCTGGTTGAGAAATGTTGTTCTTAAACTGTTGGGCAATTTGCTCACGCATTTGTTGACAAAGTGGTGACCCTCGCCCCGTCCTTGTTTGTGAATGACTGAGCATTTCATGAAAGCTGCTTTTACACCCAATCATGGCACCCACCTGTTCCCAATTAGCCCGTTCACCTGTGGGATGTTCCAAATAAGTGTTTGATGAGCATTCCTCAACTTTCTCAGTCTTTTTTGGCACTTGTGCCAGCTTTTTTGAAACATGTTGCAGGCATCAAATTCCTAATGAGCTAATATTTGCAAAAAATAACAACGTTTTCCAGTTCGAACATTAAATATCTTGTCTTTGCAGTCTATTCAATTGAATATAAGTTGAAAAGGATTTGTTGTATTCTCTTTTTATTTACCATTTACACAACGTGACAACTTCACTGGTTTTGGGTTTTTTATTCAATATATAAACTGCTATAAATTGTATAAGGAGATTTCCCATATTTTGAAATGCAAATGTTGACACACGTAATTAAGGTTTATGTTTTTTGCTGCTTAAAACATGTCGCTACTGGTCCTAAAAAAAAGTACAAAAAATCAGTCTACTGATTAATACTATTCATGTTTGAATACATTTTACTGCAAATTAATATCTACTCTAAATATCAGTTATCGGCGTTCTTGACTACTATTAATTGGTTTCGGTAACGGCCCTGAAAAAAACATATCGGTCCATCTCTAACAGAAACTATGGTATTGATTCCAACAAACGCACGCTGTGCTGTTCTTTGAATGTTTTAATGGAAAAGCCCAGGCCTCATCTTTAAAACCGACCATCTTTGTTGTTCTGTGTCGGTCGCCATGACAACCTCTCCGCGGTCATAGCAGGTCATCTCCTCCGGTTGATGCCCTTCACTATGCTGCTGTCGCGTAACAGCCAAGGCCACGTAGCAATCATGGACGTCTGATTAGTGTGCGAGTGAAACAGGCCGAGGATTTTGGTTGCACGGCGCCCTAAGAAACCCCTTCCTTCACAGAGGACGACATGCCCGCCGGGATCCAGGACGCGGCAGCTCATCCTGGAGCCGCCCCGGCCGACGAGAACGAAGAAGTGATGCAGGCCCTGCTCATCCACGAGAAGCGAGCCGCGGCGGGACCGGGCGTAGGCGGGGCCAACGCCGCCGCCA
>NC_084578.2:5620000-5637500 GCF_033978685.3 Nerophis lumbriciformis
AGCACACTTGCTCTGCCAGTATTCCCTCTCAAGTGTTTCTGCATCTTGCAAGCGAGCGACCTGCGTTTTGTGCCATCGTCGCCTTCCTCTCTTTGCTTTTCTCCGCAGCTGTTACACAACCCATCACAGCCAGCTGGCTCTGTTCACTAAACATTTTGTTGGGATTATTACAGCTGTTTACCTACGGACAAAGATGTGTTCACCGCAGTAAACAAAACCAGGCGGCGGGCCTACATGCGTGGTGTTTACACAGTAGAAAAACCCTGCGAGTAACCGATGATCACGGTAATGATGAAAGTTATTTTTGAAATTGTAACCGCACATTAGCCAATCAAGTCTGTACAGATCTTTCAGAAGTTTACATACACTCATCATGTGAATAAACGTCTCATTCTTTTTGGGCCTTAGTCATTTAGTCCAACCAGCTTTTTCTCTGAATGCAATAATGCAACATACAGCTTCAATCATTTAAAAAAAAAACCAAGAAATACAGTGCATCCGGAAAGTATTCACAGCTCTTCGCTGTTATGTTTCAGCCTTATTCCAAAGTGGAATGCATTATTTTGTGTCCTCAAAATAAATGTAAAATGTATTTTTTTTTAATTGTATTTTTTTAGTTAGCAAATTTAATAAAAACAAAACAAAAAAAAAACGAGATATGTATTTTCTGGACTATAAGAGGGGTGTCAAACTCATTTTAGCTCAGGGGCCACATGGAGGAAAATCTGTGCACACGCGGGCCGGACTATTAAAATCATGGCATTAAAACTAAAAAAATAAAGACAACTTCAGATTGTTTTACTTTGGCCAAAAATAGAACAAACTACTTGGTATCGGATCGATACCCACATTCGTGGTATCATCCAAAACTAATGTAAAGTATCCAAACAACCGAAGAATAAGTGATTATTACAATTTAACATACGTGTAGATAGAACATGTTGAAAGAGAAAGTAAGCAGATACTAACAGTAAATGAACAAGTAGATTAATAATCCATTTTCTACCACTTGTCCTTAATAATGTTGACAAAATAGTACAATGATAAATGACACAATATGTTACTGCATACGTCAGCAGACTAATTAGGAGACTTTGTTTGTTTACTTACTACTAAAAGACAAGTTTTCTAGTATGTTCACTATTTTATTTAAGGACGACATTGCAGTAAGAAACATGTTTAATGTACCCTAAGATTTTTTGTTGAAATAAAGCCAATAATGCCATTTTTTGTGGTCCCCTTTATTTAGAAAAGTATCAAAATATTGATATCGGGACAACCCTAATCCTGGTAATTAATTAGTACTGGTATACCATGCAACTCTAGTTGGGGCTTTGCGAAGTTGAAGTTAGTGGTTTATCTGTTCCAGAACCAGTTCTATGTGTGTTTGGGACACCCTAACCAATCTGGGGTGACCATTTGTGTCTTCCACCAAACTTTTGCAAGTTGGTGACGCGTCCAAAAAATAGAGTGAACTGATTCTCTTTATAAATTGTTCCAGAAGACTTTCCTAACTGAGCTCCCTTAGGCTTTGGCATTGTTCCGAGTCTTGCTGGATCCAGTGTGAGTGCTGCCAAAGCCACTATCAGCTGCAGTCAATCATCCCTAATGGGAAGTTAATAAGGGCTTGGCCATGGTACAAGACTGAGGGTGACTGCACCGTAGGGTCCAGATCCACTAAAGGTTTGCATGTATTAAAACACGAGATAGCACAAGCACACGCTTGAAATGTTAGTGCAATTGCGCAGTAATATCTGTGAGAAAGGAGGCGATCGGGCTGCAGCTCTGTCCTACGTAGAGATGCTTACTGTTCACACTGCGACCAATACGGTACCGATTACCGGTACCCAGGGTTTTTCCTGGCTCAAATTGAGGCAGAGGTGTGTCAGGTTCAAACACTGATGATATCTATTAATCAGACAAGAAGCAAGGAATCATGCAGAGACAAGAGTTCAATTTAGCTCATGAGGAGACACGTGTTTTGGGCTGTGTTCTAGTTACAGATCCAAACTACGTTCTAAAAGTCCAGCCCGCGTGCTTCCTCTATTTATTTGGAAGGGCCCTGTTACATCACTGAAGCTGTCGCTGAGGGAAGGGGGTAATCTCGACAACTCCAGTTAGACACGATATATTTTTTTTATTTTTTATTTTTTGTGTGTCCTGTCCAGCTTCTCAGGTAAATCATATAGTTGATGTAGATGCCCATATCGGCTGTTCAGATTTACTTTACAAAAGAGAAGCGTAGGATACTTCTCTTGTTGCCTTATTTGTATTTGACTTTATTAAATGTATTTATATTATCATTTGGTGTAGCCGGGCCGGAGCAGGAGGGGATAGAAAGAGAAAAAAAGAAGACAGAGGGGGAAATTGTGGGGACAAGAGGGGGATTAGACATAGAGACAAAAACAACAACAGCAAACACAACAACAACAATAGAGCAACATCAGCAAATACGACATGTACAAATATGATGGTAAAAGTGATAGCAAATAAGCAGTTAGCGAAAATAAAAAATAATACAGAAATGACAATGAGCATTATTACCCTACAAATGGAGCAATACAAATACCAATAGAAATAGCGCTATTGATAATGAACAATACCAATAATTTACCTTTATTATCAAGAATACAGTTGTTCAAATGCAACAATGCATATACGTAATGATAACTAGAGATACGAACGGATGCAGAAAAATGGCACAATATATGATTATACAAAAATGCAAATGTGTTGACGCTGGTGATATTGCCTTGTCTCTGCTCTGTCTGCGTCACGGCGGTGTTCGGCCTTGGCAGTCAGCAGACCGAGTCTGGACACAACACTGATAGAGATGGCTGGCAATCTTTTGGACTGCCAGCTTTGCACAGATACAAAAATCTAACTTGAGCACAATAGCTAATAACTATAGCAACAGACTTTAAGCATACTAAAGTTGTGTGATAACTTTGGGGACGGCGTGGCGAAGTTGGGACAGTGGCCGTGCCAGCAATCTGAGGGTTACTGGTTCAATCCCCACCTTCTACCATCCGAGTCACGTCCGTTGTGTCCTTGAGCAAGACACTTCACCCTTGCTCCTGATGGGACTGGTTAGCGCCGTGCATGGCAGCTCCCGCCATCAGTGTGTGAATGTGTGTGTGAATGGGTGAATGTGGAAAATAGTGTCAAAGCGCTTTGAGTTCCTTAAAAAGGTAGAAAAGCGCTATACAAGTACGACACATTTACCATTTACCATTTACACATCGTTTTTTTTTCCAATTTACAGTAATATGTTGTAAAAAAATCGGCTCAGTGGCCTCGTGGTTAGAGTGTCCGCCCTGAGATTGGTAGGTCGTGAGTTCAAACCCCGGCTGAGTCATACCAAAGACTATGAAAAAAATGGGAGCCATTACCTCCCTGCTTGGCACTCAGCATCAAGGGTTGGAATTGTTGGTTAAATCACTAAAATGATTCCCGAGCGCGGCTGCCGCTGCTGCTCACTGCTACCCTCACCTCCCAGGGGTGGAACAAGGGGATGGGTGAAATGCAGAGAGTAATTTCACCACACCTAGTGTGTGTGTGACAATCAGTGGTACTTTAACTTTAACTTTACTTTAAAGAACAGTGTAACATGTATTGTCAGTTTTATTAATTTGATGGGTAGTTTGCTGTAAAATCATAAGTCAAGCAGATATTTAAGTATTTCTTTTTATTTAGGCAAAACATGTTTGGAACACAAACCAAGCAAGATCTGGCTAATTGGACTGCTGGAGGGCCACACCGACAATATTTCAATTAAATGTAGCTCAAATTATTTTTGATATACCGTAAAATAAATAATAATAATAATAATAATTTCATTTAACCTAATTTAACGTTATACAAAAGCAGATTGCTTTTGATGGTTTTATTTTTAACAATGTCTTACACAACACTTCCTGATGTATAATACAATGCAAAAATGTCAATTTCTGTCACTTTATCCTGCATCCTCTTTAAAAGTCCAACATTTTTCCCCGTCAGATTTGGACAACCATCTGTTGTCACACCTGCCAGCTTGTCCCATTTCAGTCCTAACATGTCCAAACACGCATTTACCTATGTGAACAAGTCATTACCTGTGGTTGTCTCTTTAATTGACTGCATGGCTGCCATCTCCTCCGTGATTTCAAAGTCTGCAGTTATCCCACGTAAGAAGATGAGCAGCTGGGCGGTGTCACGTACATCGCAGCTCTCCTCCAAAGCCAGCGAAAAACAGTCAAAGTCGGCCGTTCTGTTCTTCAGCTGAAGCTCCAAGTTTCCAGCCCAGTTTTCATCAATTAATATATTCTGTAGACATACCCTCATCCGCGCTCTTTTCCTGAAAGCTGATCTGTCCAGTTTTGGAGTTGATGTCAGCAGGCCAGGGAAGCTAGGGTCGATATTCTTCTCTTGATCATCTTCGGTGTGAGCCAAGACATCCAGGGGGTTTAGCTCGCTCGTCTGCGGGAACAAACTGCCGCCATTGCTTGCCGTGCTACCGAGGTCCTTTGTCCCTGAATTGCTCACACACTCCGGCAGATTCAATGGGGATCTGGCGGCAGATTTCTTTGACTTTATCGTTAGAAATGCATCTGCTTTGAGTGTCGCAGGATATCCACACATTCTTGCCATCTCTGTCGTAGCATAGCTTTCGTCAGTAAAGTGTGCGGAACAAACGTCCACTTTCGCATCTTTGGGCCACTGGTGCAACTTGAATCCGTCCCTGTTCGTGTTGTTACACCCTCCGACAACACACCGACGAGGCATGATGTCTCCAAGGTACGAAAAACAGTCGAAAAAACGGAAAATAACAGAGCTCATTTGACTCGGTGTTTGAGAAAATGGCGGATTGCTTCCCGATGTGACGTCACAACTCCGAGAGCGAATATTAGAAAGGTGTTTAATTCACCAAAATTCACCCATTTAGAGTTCGGAAATCTGCAACATCAAGGTATATATTGACCAGTGACGTGCAGTCACTAGAGGCAGGTGAGGCACCGCCTCACCTGCCATCATGGAAAGAAAAAAAATGTAAAAGGAAAAAAAAAAATTAAATTGTTATATGTATCCAGTGATTATACTATAAAGTTATTTTCCATTTAACTTCACCAGTTTTAGATTATTTTTATTCAAAATCGCTGAATTTTCACAGTTGCCGTTCAAATACTGAGAAGAGACGGTGCGGTGAACAGCAGCCAGTTGAGGCACGTCACTCAGTGCCGCAACATGGATTGCGCAATGACTCGGCTAACTGCTGGCCTGCTGTGCAGTGAGACTGTATTGCTATATGAACTATATTATACATTTCCATAGTTTAGTTAGCTGAGGTATATAATGTACAGTGTATTTTGTCAACAACTGTATGTGTGTAACGTATTTCTTGTGCTGAGCGATCATAAAACGGCTGCAAAAGACGCACTGGCTTAGGCTCGCCTCCTGCACCCCCGCCGTAGAATTGTTATATCAACTAAAGCCCACACTTAAACTTTCCACGTGCAAGATTGAATCTATTTAAAAAAATTATTTCATAAGAAGCCAAAAAGTGCAAAAACAATAATGTTCGTGTTGGAGGAGTTATGAATGACTGCAGGGCCACAACATTAGGTACACCTGCAGTCTGCAGGTGTACCTAATTCATAACTCCTCCAACACGAACATTATTGTTTTTGCACTTTTTGGCTTCTTATTAAATAACTTTTGTAACCTATTTTCATGGGCTTTCCTATTTGTGATGTTTAGTTCCTGTTATGCGCTGTTATACAGTATATGCCTTGAGCTCTTATTTTGAAGGCGCTAAGAGCGGAAGTGATGTCACGTTGCGGAGGTTTTTGAAAGAAGGTAAATAAAGTGGTCCTCGTGTAAACTGGAGCCTCCGTGTTTATTTTGTAGTTTCATACAGTATAGGCCACACTTATAAACCCTCGGTTACACTTTTTTAAATAGATTCAATCTTGCACGTGGAAAGTTGAAGTGAGGGCTTTAGTTGCGGCGCATGGACTTAATTTGTAAGTAAAGGTAAGACCATAATGACGTTTTTTTTTAATTAAATGTGCTTTTTTGTGTGGTACAGTTTGTATGTGTAAAGTTAAAGTTAAGTTAAAGTACCAATGATTGTCACACACACACTAGGTGTAATGAAATTTGTCCTCTGCATTTGACCCATCCCCTTGATCACCCCCTGGGAGGTGAGGGGAGCAGTGGGCAGCAGCGGCGCCGCGCCCGGGAATAATTTTTGGTGATTTAATTACCCCCAATTCCAACCCTTGATGCTGAGTGCCAAGCAGGGAAGAATGCTGGTATGAGCTTTTAAACATAACCCGTTAACTGCTGCCAATCAAATGGTGAATAAGATACTCTTTAGGGTTCATATGTTTGTAAATCTGACTGTGATGAAGTCAGTGCCTCACCAGCCATCAACCTCACCGCACGTCACTGATATTGACGCTTACATAGGTCTGGTGATAATGTTCCCCTTTAAAGGCACTGCCTTTAGCATCCTCTACAACCTGTCGTCACGTCTGCTTTTCCTCCATACAAACAGCGTGCCGGCCCAGTCACATGATATACAGGTAAAAGCCAGTAAATTAGAATATTTTGAAAAACTTGATTTATTTCTGGGACCTCGATTTCCAAAGGAAATGCAAAATTTGCTTTCGTCAGAAAACATGACTTTGGACCACTCAGCAGCAGTCCAGCTGGTGTTGGTCCACTCTGTTTCCTGAGATCCAGGGTCAACGCAGCCGTCTACCAGCAAGTTTTAGAGCACTTCATGCTTCCTGCTGCTGACCTGCTCTATGGAGATGGAGATTTCAAGTTCCAACAGGACTTGGCGCCTGCACACAGCGCAAAATCTACCCGTGCCTGGTTTACGGACCATGGTATTTCTGTTCTAAATTGGCCCGCCAACTCCCCTGACCTTAGCCCCATAGAAAATCTGTGGGGTATTGTGAAAAGGAAGATGCAGAATGCCAGACCCAAAAACGCAGAAGAGTTGAAGGCCACTATCAGAGCAACCTGGGCTCTCATAACACCTGAGCAGTGCCAGAAACTCATCGACTCCATGCCACGCCGCATTAACGCAGTAATTGAGGCAAAAGGAGCTCCAACCAAGTATTGAGTATTGTACATGCTCATATTTTTCATTTTCATACTTTTCAGTTGGCCAACATTTCTAAAAATCCCTTTTTTGTATTAGCCTTAAGTAATGTTCTAATTTTGTGACACACGGAATTTTGGATTTTCATTTGTTGCCACTTCAAATCATCAAAATTAAATGAAATAAACATTTGAATGCATCAGTCTGTGTGCAATGAATAAATATAATGTACAAGTTACACCTTTTGAATGCAATTACTGAAATAAATCAAGTTTTTCAAAATATTCTAATTTACTGGCTTTTACCTGTATGCGGCTTCTACACACACATAAGTGAATGCAAGGCATACTTGATCATGCATGGTTAGTTGTAGCTTTCAGTAACACATTTGGAGGACACCTTTCATTTGTAAAAACAAAAAGTTCTATTTGGTGTTTTGAGGTGAAAATGTCAAGCTCTGCTTGCTGAGGTCTGACACCTCGAGGGGAAAGCCCTTCCAAGCCCATATATTCCTTTTAAGTCAAGAGGATGGACACCTGTAGGGCAAAGCCTGAAAGGTCAGGAAGAAAACGCGACCGAGTCTCATTAAAACAGCCCCCGCCCTTCAGGACAGTGCAATTAAAAAGCTAATCCCACGCTGTGCCATTGATCTCTCGAGGCCGGCTCGGGAGAGTGGAAATGTGCGGAGGTTAAAGAACAGCTGAACAACCGGAGAAGGAAACCATCACGCTGGAATCCGAAGAGACAATTCACTTGCCGTCAGGTCCTGAAGGATTGTTTTTTCATCTGGATATCTTAATTATGCTCGTGACAAACAATTACTGCAAATCAATGCTCTCGACCAAGGGTGGGGTTTGTTTTGTGGCGTCTGTGTGTGTTCTTGTATTTCTACCCTTCTTGAGACATCAACAAGGAAAAGTATCTTCCATATGAGGACCGGTCAACAAAATAGTTGCGTGCCTTAAAGGGGAACATTATCACAATTTCAGAATGGTTAAAACCATTAAAAATCAGTTCCCAGTGGCTTATTATATTTTTCGAAGTTTTTTAAAATTTTTTACCCATCACGCAATATCCCTAAAAAAAGCTTCAAAGTGCGTGATTTTAACCATCGTTATATACACCCGTCCATTTTCCTGTGACGTCACATAGTGATGCCGATACAAACAAACATGGCGGATAGAACAGCAAGATATAGCGACATTAGCTCTGATTCAGACTGGGATTTCAGCGGCTTAAGCGAATTAACAGATTACGCCGTTTTATATGAATGGCGATTGACAGCGTCAAAATTGTCAACCCACCCAAATTTCAGGGAAACTATTCTCTTGAACGTGCCGTAATGGTACAGCATATAGCGCCCACTACAACCAGATTGCCAGTTCAACCACAATAGTATGAGGCTTCTGCTTGCTCAAGTAAGTGACAGCAAGGCATACTTGTTCAACAACCACACAGGTTACACTGACGGTGGCGGTATAAAAAACTTTAACACTCTTACTAAATATGCGACACACTGTGAACCCACACCAAACAAGAATGACAAAACACCTTTCTGGAGAACATCTGCACCGTAACACAACATAAACACAACAGAACAAATACCCAGAATCCCGTGCAGCCCTGACTCTTCCGGGCTACATTATACCCCCCCCCCCCTACCAAACCCCGCCCACCTTAACCGAAGCACAGAGGGGGGGGGTTTGGTGGTAGCAGGGGTGTATAATGTAGCCCGGAAGAGTCAGGGCTGCATGGGATTCTGGGTATTTGTTCTATTGTGTTTATGTTGTGTTACGGTGCAGATGTTCTCCCGAAATGTGCTTGTCATTCTTGTTTGGTTTTGGTTCAAAGTGTGGCGCATTATTAGTGAGAGTGTTAAAGTTGTTTTATATGGCCACCGTCAGTGTAACCTGTGTGGCTGTTAACCAAGTATGCTTTGCTGTCACTTACTTGAGCAAGCAGAAGCCTCATACTATTGTGGTTGAACTGGCAAGTTAGGACCGAAATCATGGTCCCAAAATGGAAAAAACTATTGCATCCAATAGAGAGCCAAATACTAGAGTCCGTGAACATTGCACCAAAGTCAGGATTTTTTGTTGATTTAATGTGCATACAGAAGTAAACACTGACAGCAATATATGATAAAACAAGGCGGCAGCTAAAGAAGGACTTTCCTATTCATCCCCGAAAAAACCCGCCAGGTGAACAGCTATTTTGACCACTTCCAGTGCTGACGTAAGACAACCCGCGTCCCATATGTGACCATAGTGAACAAATACACTACGCTACTAAGACTATAGTGGCCATTAACTGTTAGTTCTACAGCTGGGTTGCCCAAAGTGCGGCACAGGGGCCATCTGTGGTCCGTGACTCCTTTGTCATCGGAGAGATTTTTCAAATTGACTGTGTAGGTTTTAAAAGTGCTCCCCCTCTGGTCAACATATGAAATAACAAGTGTGTGTAAAAATGTGAAGTGCTCCCCCCTCTGGTCAACATATGAAATAACAAGTGTGTGTAAAAATGTGAAGTGCTCCCCCCTCTGGTCAACATATGAAATAACAATTGTGTGTAAAAATGTGAAGTGCTCCCCCCTCTGGTCAACATATGAAATAACAAGTGTGTGTAAAAATGTGAAGTGCTCTCCCCTCTGGTCAACATATGAAATAACAAGTGTGTGTAAAAATGTGAAGTGCTCCCCCTCTGGTCAACATATGTAATAAAAAGTGTGTGTAAAAATGTGAAGTGCTCCCCCTCTGGTCAACATATGTAATAAAAAGTGTGTGTAAAAATGTGAAGTGCTCCCCCTCTGGTCAACATATGTAAAAAAGTGTGTGTAAAAATGTGAAGTGCTCCCCCCTCTGGTCAACATATGAAATAACAAGTGTGTGTAAAAATGTGAAGTGCTCCCCCTCTGGTCAACATATGAAATAACAAGTGTGTGTAAAAATGTGAAGTGCTCCCCCCTCTGGTCAACATATGAAATAACAAGTGTGTGTAAAAATGTGAAGTGCTCCCCCCTCTGGTCAACATATGAAATAACAAGTGTGTGTAAAAATGTGAAGTGCTCCGCCCTCTGGTCAACATATGAAATAACAAGCGTGTGTAAAAATGTGAAGTGCTCCCCCCTCTGGTCAACATATGAAATAACAAGTGTGTGTACAAATGTGAAGTGCTCCGCCCTCTGGTCAACATATGAAATAACAAGTGTGTGTAAAAATGTGAAGTGCTCCCCCCTCTGGTCAACATATGAAATAACAAGTGTGTGTAAAAATGTGAAGTGCTCCCCCCTCTGGTCAACATATGTAATAACAAGTGTGTGTAAGAAATGGAAATGCACCCCATTTGGCCAAAATTAATTAAAACATTTTTTTAATATAGAGATATACTGTAATAACTTGAAGTAAATAATAAAACTAATTACAAACATAATATTCAAAAACATTTTTAAAACTAAAATGTGTCGACTCTTTTTCTTATAACATTGCAAACAATTTCTCATATTCTTTCTGTTTTTGTAAAAGCGCAATATTTTTTTCGTAAAATTATTACTTTTTTAATGTAACATTTTTACTTTTTAATGCAAAATGGTGACACTTGTCATGTAAAATTCTGACTTTTATCACAATATTGCCATTTTTTGTTGTTGTTCTTGTAATAAAGTGCCATGTTTTGAGTAAAATTATGACCTTTGTCATCATTTTGCCAAGTAAAATTCAGACTATTGCTATAATATTGCCAAAATCCTTATAAAATTGTGACTTTGGTCGAGTAAAATTACGACTCTTTTCATACAATTGCCAAAATGTTAAGATTTCTTGTAAAAGTGTGATTGTTATTGAGTAAAATTCCAACTTTCATCATAACGTTGCACAAATGTTTTTCTTGTAAAAGTTTGACTTGTGTTGAGTAAAATGACGATTTTTTATTATAATACTGCCAATATTCTCAGTTTTTCTTGTGAAATTGTCATCTTTTTCTTGTTGATTTTTCACAACAAGATTTTTTTATATTTGCATAGTATGTACCGTATTTTCTGCACCATAAGCCGCCCTGGGTTATAAGCCGCGCCTTCAATGAACGGCATATTTCAAAACTTTGTCCACCTATAAGCCGCCCCGTGTTATAAGCCGCATCTAACTGCGCTAAAGGAATGTCAAAAAAACAGTCAGATAGGTCAGTCAAACTTTAATAATATATTAAAAACCAGCGTGATGTGGGCGCGCATGGAGTCGTATATCAACATGGACGGAGCTGCGTGAAAAAAGCCACCCGGCCTCTTCGCGTAAACTTACCTTAACCACTCGCTCATCTTTTCTTCATCCATCCATCCCTTCGAGTTAGCTTTTATGATGACGCCGGCTGGAAAGGTCTCTTTTGGCAAGGTCTTCCTTTTGAATATCACCATGGGTGGAAGTTTCTGGCCATTAGCATGGCAAGCTAGAACCACAGTGAAGGATGACTTCTCATTCCCTGTGGTGCGAATATTCACCGTACGTGCTCCCGTTGTATCCACAGTGCGGTTCACAGGAATATCAAAAGTCAGTGGAACCTCGTCCATGTTGATAATGTTCTCTGGCCGGATCTTTTTTTCAGCTATCTTGTTTTTACAATATGCACGGAAAGTAGCCAGCTTTTCTTGAAAGTCTTTAGGCAGTTGCTGTGAAATAGTAGTCCGTGTGCGGATGGAGAGATTGCGTCTTTTCATGAACCGGAAACCTGTCGCTTAGTAGGAGCCATTTTGTGGTCTTTACAGATGTAAACACACAAAGGAAATGAAACGTAATATCCGCGCGCTTTTTCTTCTTCTACGCGGGCGGGTGGTTGCTTACAGTAGAAGAAGAAGCGCTTCCTGTTCTATGGGGGCGGGTGCTTACCTTGGCGGTTGCTTGCGTAGAAGAAGAAGCACTTCCTCTTCTACGGGGAAAAAAGATGGCGGCTGTTTACCGTAGTTGCGAGACCGAAACTTTATGAAAATGAATCTTAATATTAATCCATATATAAAGCGCACCGGGTTATAAGGCGCACTGTCAGCTTTTGAGTAAATTTGTGGTTTTTAGGTGCGGCTAATAGTGCGGAAAATACGGTGTATATTATTAATGTTGTAAATACAAATCTTTATATATCTAGAAAGGCTGGTCCTAAAGAGGGAGGCATTTTTCTCAGGTCTCAAGAAGGTAAGAAATACAAGAATGTGTGTGTGTGTGTGGGGGGGTGCAGACAGGTTGAAATGATAAATGCTTCACGGGGCCTGAGAAGATTACATGAGGATTGATTGATTGGGGCTGTTGCTGTCACTCTTTATCCAATAAAGCCCGAAGATGAAGCGCTTAATGATCGACTTGGTTTGTCAGTCCGCCACTCAGCTCGCACGGCGCCTGTTTGACCCTCTCGCAAATCTGAGAGCTCTTGGAGATTTTATCCAAATACCTGTCGCCTTCATTATCCTCTTAGAAGGTGCTTCTCTCGTAACAACGTCCTCCATCATGAATAGGAAACTTCGCCCGTCAAAAAAACAACTCCCGTACTATTAGGGATGATGTTTGATAAGAAATTATCGCGTTCGAGCCCATTATCGAATCCTCTTATCGAACCGATTCCTTATCGAGTCTCTTATCGAATCCAGATAGGTTGTTGTATATAGAAAAAAACACAATATTTGGTTTAACAAAAGCTCACTTTTATTTTATAAAAAAAATAAAATAAATATTGACTGTTACCCCCCTAAAAAAATTAAATAAATATTGACTGTTGTTACCCAAAGTATATTAAGTGGGATTTTTCAGAAAAAACAATATATACAGTAACTAGAGATGCGCGGATAGGCAATTATTTCATCCGCAACCACATCACAAAAGTCGTCAACCATCCGCCATCCACCCGAACTAACATTTAATCAAAACCGCACCTGCCCGCACCCGCCCGTTGTTATATATCTAATATAGACGATGCAAGGCATTAGTGAGGTTATAATGCTTTTGCCTGTTAAAGAAAGGAGACTGATCCAATGAAGCAGAGACATTCAATGCGTGCCACGCTGCCACGGCCCAGACGCACACCAGTGCGCAATCATCTGGGATAGAGATGCGCGGATAGGCAATTATTTCATCCGCAACCGCATCAGAAAGTCGTCAACCATCCGCAATCCACCCGATCTAACATTTGATCAGAACCGCATCCGCCCGCATCCGCCCGTTGTTATATATCTAATATAGACGATGCAAGGCATTAGTGAGGTTATAATGCTTTTGCCTGTTAAAGAAAGGAGACTGATCCAATGCAGCACAGACATTCGCGTGCCACGCTGTCACGACCCAGACGCACACCAGTGCGCAATCATATGGGAGCCGCGCTGAGCGCACCTCCAAGCGCGTCTCGCTGCAGGCGACGGCCGGGTATATGGGCCCGACGCTCCAGCGCCATCCATTTTCAGGGCTAGTTGATTCGGCAGGTGGGTTGTTACACACTCCTTAGCGGGTTCCAACTTCCATGGCCACCGTCCTAGCTGCTGTCTATATCAACCAGGGTGAGCCCCACCCCTTTCGTGAGCGCACTGCGCGCGGAGTGACCCCTGTTACGCGCCCCCGGCAACAGGGGTGGCGGGCAGGTAAGCTGCGCGGGCGGAGCGCGCAGAGTGACCCCTGTTACGAGCCCTCGGCCACGGGGGTGGCGGGCAGGTAAGCTGCTTACCTGCTGCGCGTGACGCCGGCCGCGGCGAAGGCGGACGAGGCGGGGTGTCGGTGCGGTGGGCGCGGTGGTGACCCTGGACGTGCGTCGGGCCCTTCTCGCGGATCGCCTCAGCTACGGCTCCCGGTGGGGCCCTCTCGGGGGAAGGGGCCTCGGTCCCGGACCCCGGCGAGGCGTCCCTTCTCCGCTCCGTAAAAGTGTCCATCTCTTCTTTTTTTCTTCTTCTGTTGTGGCATATGCTGCAGGTGCCTGCTCGTTTTTCGTATGTGGGTAACAACATTTAACTATGTATGTATATTTCCCAATTGGTTTAACTGCCACCCGCCTGAATCTATTTAAAATCTAATTTTTTTTTAACCACCCGACCCGACCCGACCCGCGGATAAAATCATTTTTTTTTTAAATTTCATCCGCCCGATCCGCGGATAATCCGCGGACTCCGCGGTTGTGCCCTCAAACCGCGCATCTCTAATCTGGGAGCCGCGCTAAGCGCACCTCCAAGCGCGCTCGCGCCACTCAAACTGCTGCAGGCATCTGCGTTCTATTCTTGTTTTAACATCCTGTGGCACTCTTCTGGGATCACGGCGGACGAAACTGCTCATGCTCAGGGTGTTTGTGGAGATTCGGGGTTTTGCACAAATGTGATGCACCATGTTAGATGTCCCGGTTTTGTGACTGTCGTAGACATAAACAGCGTCGCAGCTCTTGCAAATCACGTAGCCAGCATTACTATCATCCTGATTTACAACCTCATAAAAACGAGTCCACGCTGAACTTTTCTGGCCTTTTTTTCCCCTGGTCTTTAGTATTCCCTTTTTTAGTTTGTCGCGTACCACGTTTGCTGCCGGCGTTGCCATCTCTTTTTTTTCTTCTTCTTCTTCTGTTGTGGCATATGCTGCAGGTGCCTGCTCGTTTTTCGTATGTGGGTAACAACATTTAACTATGTATATATATTTCCGAATCGGTTTAACTGCCACCCGCCTGCATCTATTTAAAATCTAATTTTTTTTAATTTCAACCGCCTGACCCGACCCGCGGATAATTTTTTTATTTTTTTTATTTCAACCGCCCGACCCGCGGATAATCCGCGGACTCCGCGGTTGTGTCCGCAAACCGCGCATCTCTAACAGTAACACAAAAACAACCTGTCTCTGTTATCACTATAGGTGTATAAATAATAATATAGTGTTAAATAAAATCAGTCCCTTGGGCACAAAACTGAAAATAGTACAGCTCTCCAAAAAGTGCACTTCTGCTGCTATTGGAACATACTAATAAAACACACTATGACACTAAGAACACCACAGTCATCAATCAACAATTATTCCCCCCTTACATGAGAGTGAAGCGCGGGAAAGCAGATTAATCCATTTAGGCTCTTTATTGTTGTTGATCTTGCTTTGTCTTTTCCTATCTTTACTTTTGTCTTGCACTGGACTGTTATTTTTTATTTTTTTAAACTGAAATACACACAAGAAACCAAGAAGTAGCAGGATATGTTAATATTTTGTTTTGGGTTATTTCTTTTCTCTGTATGTCCCCTTTTTAAACCAAGAACTAGCAGGATATGTTAATGTTTTGTTTTGGTTTTTGTTCTTTATTTTCCCTGTATGTCTCCTTTTTAAACCGAGAACTAGCAGGATATGTTAATGTTTTGTTTTTGGTTCTTTCTTTCCTCTTTGTCCCATTTTAAACCGAGAACGAGCAGGATATGTTAATGTTTTGTTTTTGGTTCTTTTTTCCCCTTTTTTCTTTGTATGTCCCCTTTTAAATCAAGAACTAGCAGGATATGTTAATTTTTGTTTTGTTTTTGGTTCTTTCTTTTCTCTGTATGTCCCCTTTTACACCAAGAAGTAGGAGAATATGTTAATATTTTGTTTTGGGTTCTTTCTTTTCTCTGTATGTCCCCTTTTTAAACCAAAAATTAGCAGGATATGTTAATGTTTTGTTTTTGGTTTTCTCTTTTTCTTTGTATGTCCCCTTTTAAACCAAGAAGTAGCAGAATATGTTAATATTTTGTTTTGGGTTATTTCTTTTCTCTGTAAGTCCCCTTTTTAAACCAAGAACTAGCAGGATATGTTAATGTTTTGTTTTTGGTTCTTTCTTTCCTCTTTGTCCCATTTTAAACCGAGAACGAGCAGGATATGTTAATGTTTTGTTTTTGGTTCTTTTTTCCCCTTTTTTCTTTGTATGTCCCCTTTTAAATCAAGAACTAGCAGGATATGTTAATTTTTGTTTTGTTTTTGGTTCTTTCTTTTCTCTGTATGTCCCCTTTTACACCAAGAAGTAGGAGAATATGTTAATATTTTGTTTTGGGTTCTTTCTTTTCTCTGTATGTCCCCTTTTTAAACCAAAAATTAGCAGGATATGTTAATGTTTTGTTTTTGGTTTTCTCTTTTTCTTTGTATGTCCCCCTTTAAACCAAGAAGTAGCAGAATATGTTAATATTTTGTTTTGGGTTATTTCTTTTCTCTGTAAGTCCCCTTTTTAAACCAAGAACTAGCAGGATATGTTAATGTTTTGTTTTTGGTTCTTTCTTTCCTCTTTGTCCCATTTTAAACCGAGAACGAGCAGGATATGTTAATGTTTTGTTTTTGGTTCTTTCTTTCCTCTTTGTCCCATTTTAAACCGAGAACGAGCAGGATATGTTAATGTTTTGTTTTTGGTTCTTTTTTCCCCTTTTTTCTTTGTATGTCCCCTTTTAAATCAAGAACTAGCAGGATATGTTAATTTTTGTTTTGTTTGTGGTTCTTTCTTTTCTCTGTATGTCCCCTTTTACAACCAAGAAGTAGGAGAATATGTTAATGTTTTGTTGTGGGTTCTTTTTTCCTCTCTGTATGTCCCCTCTTAAACCAAGAAGTAGCAGGATATGTTAATATTTTGTTTTGGGTTCTTTCTTTTCTCTGTATTTCCCCTTTTTAAACCAAGAACTAGCAGGATATGTTAATGTTTTGTTTTGGTTCTTTCTTTTCCCTGTATGTCCTCTTTTTAAACCAAGAACTAGCAGGGTATGTTAATGTTTTGTTTTTGGTTCTTTCTTTCCTCTTTGTCCCATTTTAAACCGAGAACGAGCAGGATATGTTAATGTTTTGTTTTTGGTTCTTTTTTCCCCTTTTTTCTTTGTATGTCCCCTTTTAAATCAAGAACTAGCAGGATATGTTAATTTTTGTTTTGTTTGTGGTTCTTTCTTTTCTCTGTATGTCCCCTTTTACAACCAAGAAGTAGGAGAATATGTTAATGTTTTGTTGTGGGTTCTTTTTTCCTCTCTGTATGTCCCCTCTTAAACCAAGAAGCAGCAGGATATGTTAATATTTTGTTTTGGGTTCTTTCTTTTCTCTGTATTTCCCCTTTTTAAACCAAGAACTAGCAGGATATGTTAATGTTTTGTTTTGGTTCTTTCTTTTCCCTGTATGTCCTCTTTTTAAACCAAGAACTAGCAGGGTATGTTAATGTTTTGTTTTTGGTTCTTTCTTTCCTCTTTGTCCCATTTTAAACCGAGAACGAGCAGGATATGTTTGTTTTGTTTTTGGTTCTTTCTTTTTCTTTCTATGTCCCCTTTTTAAACCAAGAACTAGCAGGATATGTTAATGTTTGGTTTTGTTTTTGGTTCTATCTTTTCTGTGTATGTCCCATTTTAAACCAAAAAGTAGGAGAATATGTTAATGGTTTGTTTTGGGTTCTTTTTTCCCCTCTGTATGTCCCCTCTTAAACCAAGAAGTA
>NC_084578.2:5647500-5777500 GCF_033978685.3 Nerophis lumbriciformis
AGCAGTAGAAAATGGATGGATGGTACTTTTTCGTTTCTTACTGATTATGGGACAAGCAGTAGAAAATGGATGGATGGATGGATGGATGGATGGATGGATGGGACAAGCAGTAGAAAATGGATGGATGGTACTTTTTCGTCACTTACTGATTATGGGACAAGCAGTAGAAAATGGATGGATGGATGGATGGATGGATGGGACAAGCAGTAGAGAATGGATGGATGGTACTTTTTCGTCACTTGCTGATTATGGGACAAGCAGTAGAAAATGGATGGATGGATGGATGGGACAAGCAGTAGAAAATGGATGGATGGTACTTTTTCGCCACTTACTGATTATGGGACAAGCAGTAGAAAATGGATGGATGGATGGATGGATAGGACAAGCAGTAGAAAATGGATGGATCGTACTTTTTCGTCACTTGCTGATTATGGGACAAGCAGTAGAAAATGGATGGATGGATGGATGGATGGATGGATGGATGGATGGATGGATGGATGGATGGGACAAGCAGTAGAAAATGGATGGATGGTACTTTTTCGTCACTTACTGATTATGGGACAAACAGTAGAAAATGGATGGATGGATGGATGGATGGGACAAGCAGTAGAAAATGAATGGATGGTACTTTTTCGTCACTTGCTGATTATGGGATAAGCAGAAGAAAATGGATGGATGGTACTTTTTCGTCACTTGCTGATTATGGGACAAGCAGTAGAAAATGGATGGATGGATGGATTGGACAAGCAGTAGAAAATGGATGGATGGTACTTTTTCGTCACTTGCTGATTATGGGACAAGCAGTAGAAAATGGATGGATGGATGGATGGATGGATGGGACAAGCAGTAGAAAATGGATGGATGGTACTTTTTTGTCACTTACTGATTATGGGACAAGCAGTAGAAAATGGATGGATGGATGGATGGATGGATGGGACAAGCAGTAGAGAATGGATGGATGGTACTTTTTCGTCACTTGCTGATTATGGGACAAGCAGTAGAAAATGGATGGATGGATGGATGGGACAAGCAGTAGAAAATGGATGGATGGTACTTTTTCGTTTCTTACTGATTATGGGACAAGCAGTAGAAAGTGGATGGATGGATGGATGGATGGATGGATGGGACAAGCAGTAGAAAATGGATGGATGGTACTTTTTCGTCACTTGCTGATTATGGGACAAGCAGTAGAAAATGGATGGATGGATGGATGGATGGATGGATGGATGGATGGATGGGACAAGCAGTAGAAAATGGATGGATGGTACTTTTTCGTCACTTACTGATTATGGGACAAACAGTAGAAAATGGATGGATGGATGGATGGGACAAGCAGTAGAAAATGGATGGATGGTACTTTTTCGTCACTTACTGATTATGGGACAAGCAGTAGAAAATGGATGGATGGATGGATGGATGGATGAATGGATGGGACAAGCAGTAGAAAATGTATGGATGGTACTTTTTCGTCACTTGCTGATTATGGGACAAGCAGTAGAAAATGAATGGATGGATGGATGGATGGATGGATGGATGGGACAAGCAGTAGAAAATGGATGGATGGTACTTTTTCGTCACTTACTGATTATGGGACAAGCAGTAGAAAATGGATGGATGGTACTTTTTCGTCACTTACTGATTATGGGACAAGCAGTAGAAAATGGATGGATGGATGGATGGGACAAGCAGTAGAAAATGGATGGATGGATGGGACAAGCAGTAGAAAATGGATGGATGGTACTTTATCGTCACTTGCTGATTATGGGACAAGCAGTAGAAAATGGATGGATGGTACTTTTTCGTCACTTACTGATTATTGGACAAGCAGTAGAAAATGGATGGATGGATGGCTGGGACAAGCAGTAGAAAATGGATGGATGGTACTTTTTCGTCACTTACTGATTATGGGACAAGCAGTAGAAAATGGATGGATGGATGGATGGATGGATGGATGGATGGATGGATGGATGGGACAAGCAGTAGAAAATGGATGGATGGTACTTTTTCGTCACTTGCTGACTATGGGACAAGCAGTAGAAAATGGATGGATGGATGGATGGATGGATGGATGGATGGATGGGACAAGCAGTAGAAAATGGATGGATGGTACTTTTTCGTCACTTGCTGATTATGGGACAAGCAGTAGAAAATGGATGGATGGTATTTTTTCGTCACTTACTGATTATGGGACAAGCAGTAGAAAATGGATGGATGGATGGATGGATGGATGGATGGATGGGACAAGCAGTAGAAAATGGATGGATGGTACTTTTTCGTCACTTGCTGATTATGGGACAAGCAGTAGAAAATGGATGGATGGTACTTTTTCGTTTCTTACTGATTATGGGACAAGCAGTAGAAAATGGATGGATGGATGGATGGATGGATGGATGGGACAAGCAGTAGAAAATGGATGGATGGTACTTTTTCGTCACTTACTGATTATGGGACAAGCAGTAGAAAATGGATGGATGGATGGATGGATGGATGGATGGATGGGACAAGCAGTAGAAAATGGATGGATGGTACTTTTTCGTTTCTTACTGATTATGGGACAAGCAGTAGAAAATGGATGGATGGATGGATGGATGGATGGATGGATGGGACAAGCAGTAGAAAATGGATGGATGGTACTTTTTCGTCACTTACTGATTATGGGACAAGCAGTAGAAAATGGATGGATGGATGGATGGATGGATGGGACAAGCAGTAGAGAATGGATGGATGGTACTTTTTCGTCACTTGCTGATTATGGGACAAGCAGTAGAAAATGGATGGATGGATGGATGGGACAAGCAGTAGAAAATGGATGGATGGTACTTTTTCGCCACTTACTGATTATGGGACAAGCAGTAGAAAATGGATGGATGGATGGATGGATAGGACAAGCAGTAGAAAATGGATGGATCGTACTTTTTCGTCACTTACTGATTATGGGACAAGCAGTAGAAAATGGATGGATGGATGGATGGATGGATGGATGGATGGATGGATGGATGGATGGATGGGACAAGCAGTAGAAAATTGATGGATGGTACTTTTTCGTCACTTACTGATTATGGGACAAGCAGTAGAAAATGGATGGATGGATGGATGGGACAAGCAGTAGAAAATGGATGGATGGTACTTTTTCGTCACTTACTGATTATGGGACAAGCAGTAGAAAATGGATGGATGGATGGATGGATGGATGGATGGATGGGACAAGCAGTAGAAAATGGATGGATGGTACTTTTTCGTCACTTACTGATTATGGGACAAGCAGTAGAAAATGGATGGATGGTACTTTTTCGTCACTTACTGATTATGGGACAAGCAGTAGAAAATGGATGGATGGATGGGACAAGCAGTAGAAAATGGATGGATGGTACTTTTTCATCACTTGCTGATTATGGGACAAGCAGTAGAAAATGGATGGATGGATGGATGGATGGATGGATGGATGGATGGATGGATGGATGGGACAAGCAGTAGAAAATGGATGGATGGATGGATGGATGGATGGATGGATGGATGGATGGATGGATGGGACAAGCAGTAGAAAATGGATGGATCGTACTTTTTCGTCACTTGCTGATTATGGGACAAGCAGTAGCAAATGAATGGATGGTACTTTTTCGTCACTTGCTGATTATGGGACAAGCAGTAGAAAATGGATGGATGGATGGATGGATGGATGGTACAAGCAGTAGAAAATGGATGGATGGTACTTTTTCGTCACTTGCTGATTATGGGACAAGCAGTAGAAAATGGATGGATGGATGGATGGATGGGACAAGCAGTAGAAAATGGATGGATGGTACTTTTTCATCACTTGCTGATTATGGGACAAGCAGTAGAAAATGGATGGATGGATGGATGGATGGATGGATGGATGGATGGGACAAGCAGTAGAAAATGGATGTATGGTACTTTTTCGTCACTTACTGATTATGGGACAAGCAGTAGAAAATGGATGGATGGTACTTTTTCGTCACTTACTGATTATGGGACAAGCAGTAGAAAATGGATGGATGGATGGGACAAACAGTAGAAAATGGATGGATGGTACTTTTTTGTCACTTACTGATTATGGGACAAGCAGTAGAAGATGGATGGATGGATGGGTGGATGGGACAAGCAGTAGAAAATGGATGGATGGTACTTTTTCATCACTTGCTGATTATGGGACAAGCAGTAGAAAATGGATGGATGAATGGATGGATGGATGGATGGATGGATGGATGGATGGGACAAGCAGTAGAAAATGGATGGATGGTACTTTTTCGTCACTTGCTGATTATGGGACAAGCAGTAGAAAATGGATGGATGGATGGATGGATGGATGGATGGATGGATGGATGGGACAAGCAGTAGAAAATGGATGGATGGTACTTTTTCGTCAATTATTGTTTGTCTTTGGTACACTAATGTGTATATTTTGCAAAAAAACTTACCTATTTTTTTATATTGCTCTTTTTATCTTTGGTATGAACATTATTATGTAAACTCGAAGCTATTGTTTTTGTTTTGTTCTTTGTTGTTGCTATTTTTGTATTACAACATTTGATTATGGATCATGTTTTACTGTATCGTACTCTTTTGTTTTGTGATTGTGTGATGTTTTTTTTTTGCCTGGACCCCCCAGGAAGAATAGTCTTCACTGTGGTGTCGACTAATGGAGATCCTTAATGAAGTGAATAAATAAACAGGAGGACAAACATGACACAAACCTTCCTAATTGTTAGACATGTTTGTATTTATGACGCCGTTTTGTCCTTCTAATTTCGGCGGTCCTTGTAATATACATCAATATATAAAAACTCATTAAAGATTCAAATCTCTTTTTCAAACAACAACAAAATAAAAAATAAAATCTATTAATATAAAAACATGTGATAGGTCAAAATAATATATAAAATGTTTCAGTAAAAATAACTTAAAAACAAGTACAATGCCCAATAAAAACCTTTCTTGATTCTTTAAAATGCTCTGAAATCATACTTGCTAACCCTCCCGAATTTTCCGGGAGACTCCCGAAATTCAGCGCCTCTCCCGAAAACCTCCCGGGACAAATATTCTCCCGAAAATCTCCCGATTTTCAGCCGGAGCTGGAGGCCACGCCCCCTCCAGCTCCATGCGGACCTGAGTGAGGACAGCCTTTTCTTTATGACAACAGGGGTGACAAGAACTAAATCATCCAGACTAGAGATACATTGTATTATTATGTTTATCTTACCTAAAAATAAATATATTTATTAAATTTAAAAAAATAAAAAAATGTTTACTATATTTTGCTAAAAACATCAAAATTAATTGTAATTTTATTCATTTTTTCTGACTCCTTATTACATCCAGCCATAGAATTATACATTAAAATAAATTGAAATCATTAATTTTAAATGATCATAATAATTAATTTAAAATAACCGTATTTAATTATTAAAATAATTGCTTGTTTATCAACAACTTTAGCATTTTATTCATTACTTTTTGAAGCTCTCAGAAGCCAAGTTATGTTATATTCCTTAAGATTTATTTATGCAAGTTTGAAGTATCAATTATCTAAACACAGTTTTGTTTGCATACTTTCAGGATGTAGATATATATATATATATATATATATATATATATATATATATATATACATACATGCATATGTACGTATGTATATATATATGTGTATGAAATACTTGACTTGGTGAATTCTAGCTGTCAATATACTCCTCCCCTCTTAACCACGCCTCCTCCCCTCAACCACACCCCCATTCCCGACCACGCTCCCCCCCCCCCACCTCCCGAAATCGGAGGTCTCAAGGTTGGCAAGTATGTCTGAAATTCCCCCCAAGTGATCAGCTCAGGTAACTTCAGATCCTTCTGTAGGATAGATCAGATAGGTCTTTATTGTCATTGCACAAGTACAACAAAACTTTGTTTTCAGCACAAACCCGTTCAAGATTAGACAAAGGAACAGTGTACATTGTTACAGAACCGGAACGCTAATGGGTCGCCAAGAAGGCGCCCCGTAAAAGATGGGAAAAAGGTAAAACGCTGGGGAAGGATGAGTAAAAAAATAGAATTTAGGAAAAAACCTCCATAGCAAAGCACATATACATATTACAATGTACATCTCAAGATATCTAGCGACAGAGGGGATGGGGGGGCCATGGTGGCAGGCCGCAGCTCTCTGGCTGTGCCTATCCTTCCATCACCCCTATGGGATTTGCGTCAAGGGCGTTGGATTGGGGGTGGGGTATGTGTGTGTGGCGTATATTTTTTTGTGGATGCATGTGTGTGTGTAAGCCTGCAGTGTGTCTCTGTTCCGCGGCCTGTAAATTATTCCATGATCATGTAGTAGTATATCTGACGTTTTTTTTTTCCAAGATAAGTTTTGGCTCTCGGAACAAACATGCTAAGTACGTCCTGTGACCTTGAGCCGTAGCCACATAAAACAACACAAACAAGGGGAAACCAGACCAAGAAGTGATTTATATATAAAAAATGTTGAAAATCTGCGTTCTGACTATGATGAACGGTTTACCTTTACATATAAAGTGCAATGGTGGACAAGGTTGCCACGACCAGTAATAAAACATAAGGCACAGTGATATACAGTGTCCAGTTTTTTCAAATAAGTGTCGTGTGCATACGTAAAAAGCAAGTCCATAATCTGGTAGTAACATATTATTTTCTCTTTTCTTTTCAAGAATGCACATGGTACTTAGAAACATGCTTAACATCTCAAAATGAGGGTGTGGAAATGACTCAAAGCCATAACTAGTTGAGTGGCCATCTCCTGTGGTAGGTTAATGGTGCTCTCAGTCCTCACCGCTAAACGGCAAGAATGTGCGCGGTCGTCTGGAGGAGGGCGGGATTGCATCTTTACGCCTATTGTCGCTTACAAAGTGACTTGATGCACTCGGACGTCGAACAAAGGGTATGCCTCACATGTCGTCAAAAACAATCGATCAATCAATCAATCAATGTTTACTTATATGCATACTTGCCAACCTTGAGACCTCCAATTTCGGGGGGTGGGTGCGGGGGGCGTGGTTGGGGCGGGGACGTGGTTGGGGGCGTGGTTAAGAGGGGAGGAGTATATTTACAGCTAGAATTCACCAAGTCAAGTATTTCATATATATATATATATATATATATATATATATATATATATATATATATATATATATATATATATATATATATATATATATATATATATATATATACAGGTAAAAGCCAGTAAATTAGAATATTTTGAAAAACTTGATTTATTTCATTAATTGCATTCAAAAGGTGTAACTTGTACATTATATTTATTCATTGCACACAGACTGATGCATTCAAATGTTTATTTCATTTAATTTTGATGATTTGAAGTGGCAACAAATGAAAATCCAAAATTCCGTGTGTCACAAAATTAGAATATTACTTAAGGCTAATACAAAAAAGGGATTTTTAGAAATGTTGGCCAACTGAAAAGTATGAAAATGAAAAATATGAGCATGTACAATACTCAATACTTGGTTGGAGCTCCTTTTGCCTCAATTACTGCGTTAATGCGGCGTGGCATGGAGTCGATGAGTTTCTGGCACTGCTCAGGTGTTATGAGAGCCCAGGTTGCTCTGATAGTGGCCTTCAACTCTTCTGCGTTTTTGGGTCTGGCATTCTGCATCTTCCTTTTCACAATACCCCACAGATTTTCTATGGGGCTAAGGTCAGGGGAGTTGGCGGGCCAATTTAGAACAGAAATACCATGGTCCGTAAACCAGGCACGGGTAGATTTTGCGCTGTGTGCAGGCGCCAAGTCCTGTTGGAACTTGAAATCTCCATCTCCATAGAGCAGGTCAGCAGCAGGAAGCATGAAGTGCTCTAAAACTTGCTGGTAGACGGCTGCGTTGACCCTGGATCTCAGGAAACAGAGTGGATCGACACCAGCAGATGACATGGCACCCCAAACCATCACCCAACCATGCAAATTTTGCATTTCCTTTGGAAATCGAGGTCCCAGAGTCTGGAGGAAGACAGGAGAGGCACAGGATCCACGTTGCCTGAAGTCTAGTGTAAAGTTTCCACCATCAGTGATGGTTTGTAATATAACCTTTGTTGGCAATAACAGAGGTCAAACGATTACTATAGGTCTTTACCAGGTTTGCACACACAGTAGGTGGTATTTTGGCCCATTCCTCCATGCAGATCTTCTCGAGAGCAGTGATGTTTTGGGGCTGTCGCCGAGCAACACAGACTTTCAACTCCCTCCACAGATTTTCTATGGGGTTGAGGTCTGGAGACTGGCTAGGTCACTCCAGGACTTTCAAATGCTTCTTACGGAGCCACTCCTTCGTTGCCCGGGCAGTGTGTTTGGGATCATTGTCATGCTGGAAGACCCAGCCACGTTTCATCTTCAAAGCTCTCACTGATGGAAGGAGGTTTTGGCTCAAAATCTCACGATACATGGCCCCATTCATTCTTTCCTTAACACGGATGAGTCGGCCTGTACCCTTAGCAAAAAAACAGCCCCAAAGCATGATGTTTCCACCCCCATGCTTCA
This sequence comes from Nerophis lumbriciformis, assembly GCF_033978685.3. NCBI lineage: Eukaryota > Metazoa > Chordata > Actinopteri > Syngnathiformes > Syngnathidae > Nerophis > Nerophis lumbriciformis. Next base: position 5,656,031 of record NC_084578.2, read on the forward strand.
CAGTAGGTATGGTGTTCTTGGGATGCAACTCAGTATTCTTCCTCCTCCAAACACCACGAGTTGAGTTTATACCAAAAAGTTCTATTTTGGTTTCATCTGACCACATGACATTCTCCCAATCCTCTGCTGTATCATCCATGTGCTCTCTGGCAAACTTCAGACGGGCCTGGACATGCACTGGCTTAAGCAGGGGGACACGTCTGGCACTGCAGGATTTGATTCCCTGTCGGCGTAGTGTGTTACTGATGGTAACCTTTGTTACTTTGGTCCCAGCTCTCTGCAGTCATTCACCAGGTCCCCCCGTGTGGTTCTGGGATTTTTGCTTACCGTTCTCATGATCATTTTGACTCCACGGGATGAGATCTTCCGTGGAGCCCCAGATCGAGGGAGATTATCAGTGGTCTTGTATGTCTTCCATTTTCTGATAATTGCTCCCACAGTTGATTTTTTCACACTAAGCTGCTTGCCTATTGTAGATTCACTCTTCACAGTCTGGTGCAGGTCTACAATTCTTTTCCTGGTGTCCTTCGACAGCTCTTTGGTCTTGGCCATAGTGGAGTTTGGAGTCTGACTGTTTGAGGGTGTGGACAGGTGTCTTTTATACAGATAACAAGTTCAAACAGGTGCCATTAAGACAGGTAACAAGTGGAGGACAGAAGAGCTTCTTAAAGAAGAAGTTACAGGTCTGTGAGAGCCAGAGATCTTCCTTGTTTGAAGTGACCAAATACTTATTCTCCACCATAATTTACAAATAAATTCTTCAAAATTCCTACAATGTGATTTCCTGGATTTTTTTTTCCACATTCTGTCTCTCACAGTTGAAGTGTACCTATGATGAAAATTACAGACCTCTGTCATCATTTTAAGTGGGAGAACTTGCACAATCGGTGGCTGACTAAATACTTTTTTGCCCCACTGTATATATATATATATATATATATATATCCCCGCGACCCCGAAGGGAATAAGCGGTAGTAAATGGATGGATGGATGGATGGATATATATATACATCCATCCATGGAAAAATGGATGGATGGATGGATGGATAGATGGATGGATGGATGGATGGATGGATGGGACAAGCAGTAGAAAATGGATGGATGGTACTTTTTTGTCACTTGCTGATTATGGGACAAGCAGTAGAAAATGGATAGATGGTACTTTTTCGTCACTTACTGATTATGGGACAAGCAGTAGGAAATGGATGGATGGATGGATGGATGGATGGATGGGACAAGCAGTAGAAAATGGATGGATGGTAATTTTTCGTCACTTGCTGATTATGGGACAAGCAGTAGAAAATGGATGGATGGATGGATGGGACAAGCAGTAGAAAATGGATGGATGGTACTTTTTCGTCACTTACTGATTATGGGACAAGCAGTAGAAAATGGATGGATGGATGGATGGATGGATGGATGGGACAAGCAGTAGAAAATGGATGGATGGTACTTTTTCGTCACTTACTGATTATGGGACAAGCAGTAGAAAATGGATGGATGGTACTTTTTCGTCACTTACTGATTATGGGACAAGCAGTAGAAAATGGATTATAGGCCATTGGTACTTTGTTTTATTTTTGCAAAAATACGTATCTATTTTTTATATTGCTCTTTTTATCTTTGGTATGAACATTATTAAGAAATAATTGACTCTCAGTGAATTCTAGCTATATATATATATTCTAGCTATATATATATATATATATTTATATATATATATATATATATATATATATATAAAAGAAATACTTGAATTTCAGTGTTCATTTATTTACACATATACACACACACATAACACTCATCTACTCATTGTTGAGTTAAGGGTTGAATTGTCCATCCTTGTTCTATTCTCTGTCACTATCTTTCTAACCATGCTGAACACCCTCTCTGATGATGCATTGCTGTGTGGCGCGCACAAAAGTGCTTTCATCAAATGCACTAGATGGCAGTATTGTCCTGTTTAAGAGTGTCACGACATTGCTGTTTACGGCAGACGGACTGCTTTACTGTAGACGTTCTTTATATTGTGGGAAAGCGGACTCAGGTCCGCATGGAGCTGGAGGGGGCGTGGCCTTCAGCTCCGCCTGAATTTTTTGGGAGATTTTCGGGAGAAAATTTGTCCCGGGAGGTTTTCGGGAGAGGCGCTGGATTTCGGGAGTCTCCCGGAAAATCCGGGAGGGTTGGCAAGTATGCTTATATGGCCCTAAATCACAAGTGTCTCAAAGGGCTGCACAAGCCACAACGACATCCTCGGCTCAGATCCCACATAAGGGCAAGAAAAAACTCAACCCAATGGGATGACAATGAGAAACCTTGGAGGGGACCACAGATGTGGGGAGCCAAACCCCCGGGGCGACCGGTGCAATGGGCGTAATTGTAGTTCTAACCTTGGAGGCGGCCAGTCTGGCCAGTCAATCTTTCCTTTACATTATTCCTCTGATCATTTTGAGTCGGGTGACCTCCGAACCCCTATCCTCTACTCCTACCTGTGGGGGCTTCCTACCAGATGTTACTCATGTCTTTATTATCACTCCTAAAATCCAACTGCTGCTATCCTTCAAGTTCCCCAATGTCCTGGGGGTAAACGCCACCACTCTCTGGAGTGCTTGTGATGGACATGTGGTGGAGTGGATGTGTCAGCAACTTCAGGGTTCCCGGTTCGATCCCCGCTTCCGCCATCGTAGTCACGGCCGTTGTGTCCTTGGGCAAGACACTTTACCCACCTGCTCCCAGTGCCACCCACACTGGTTTAAATGTAACTTAGATATTGGGTTTCACTATGTAAAAGCGCTTTGAGTCACTAGAGAAAAGCGCTATATAAATATAATTCACCTTCGTAGAATAGTCCTCTAAAGGATTCTGTGACCAAATACAAATACATTCTACTTCACAATCATATAAGAAAGTTGTATACGGTATAATTTACGACACCATCAGAGGGCTGCTTGTAATAATGTATGAATTTGCCTCTGGATTTCATTATTAATTATATAAATTGTTTTAAGTAGACTGTCGATTTTACAGTAAAAACATAATATTTACAACAATTTACTGCAAAATATAGTGTTTTTTTTCATTTATTTTACAACATTTTTTGGTAAATGAAAAAACAGTACCACTGTTTTTTTGGGGGGTAGAGGAGGGTTTTACGGAAAAAGTTGTCAGCTTAGTTGCCATAATTTTTTACAAATTAACTATATTGTTTATTTTTATTTAGACAAAAACATGTTTGGAAAGCATGATAAAATACTGTAATTTTTGTTGCAGTTTTGGATACTATTAAAGTTGAAAAGGTATGCAATTTCAAGCTGTAGATATATTTCTTCTGTCAAAATGAAAACAATCAATAACATTTAGTGAGAAAATATAAAGTACCGTATTTTCCGCACTATAAGGCGCACCTAAAAACCACAAATTTTCTCAAAAGCTGACAGTGCGCCTTATAACCCGGTGCGCTTTATATATGGATTAATATTAAGATTCATTTTCATAAAGTTTCGGTCTCGTAACTACGGTAAACAGCCGCCATCTTTTTTCCCGGTAGAACAGGAAGCGCTTCTTTTTCTACGCAAGCAACCGTCAAGGTAAGCACCCGCCCCCATAGAACAGGAAGCGCTTCTTCTTCTACTGTAAGCAACCACCCGCCCGCGTAGAAGAAGAAAAAGCGCGCGGATATTACCGTACGTTTCATTTCCTTTGTGTGTTTACATCTGTAAAGACCACAAAATGGCTCCTACTAAGCGACAGGGATCCGGTTCATGAAAAGACGCAATCTCTCCATCCGCACACGGATTACTATTTCACAGCAACTGATATTCCTGTGAACCGCACTGTGGATACAACGGGAGCACGTACGGTGAATATTCGCACCACAGGGAATGAGAAGTCATCCTTCACTGTGGTTCTAGCTTGCCATGCTAATGGCCAGAAACTTCCACCCATGGTGATATTCAAAAGGAAGACCTTGCCAAAAGAGACCTTTCCAGCCGGCGTCATCATAAAAGCTAACTCGAAGGGATGGATGAAGAAAAGATGAGCGAGTGGTTAAGGTAAGTTTAAGTTTACGCGAAGAGGCCGGGTGGCTTTTTTCACGCAGCTTCGTCCATGTTGATATACGATTCCATGCGCGCCCACATCACGCTGGTTTTAATATATTATTAAAGTTTGACTGACCTATTTGACTGTTTTTTTGACATTCCTTTAGCGCAGTTAGATGCGGCTTACAACACGGGGCGGCTTATAGGTGGACAAAGTTTTTGAAATATGCCGTTCATTGAAGGCGCGGCTTATAACCCAGGGCGCCTTATGGTGCGGAAAATACGGTACTTTATTGACACATATCATTTCCAGATAAAATTATGTCGCGGGCCAGATCTGGCCCCCGGGCCTTGAGTTTGGCACCTGTGCACTAGACTGTTTCAATATCCATTTCTCTGTTCTCAATTGTTGATGACTTATGATAAATACCAAACCCCGAATTGTAAATAATGTAAATAATTCAATGTATACACCCTGATGATTATCTTGTGTGATGACTGTATTATGATGATAGTATATATGATAGTATATATCTGTATCATGAATCAATTTAAGTGGACCCCGACTTAAACCATACTTGCCAACCCTCCCGGATTTTTCCGGGAGACTCCCGAAATTCAGCGCTTCTCTCGAAAACCTCCCGGGACAAATTTTCTCCCGAAAATCTCCCGAAATTCAGGCGGAGCTGGAAGCCACGCCCCCTCCAGCTCCAATGCGGACCTGAGTGACGTCAGGTGCGCAACACCACGTAAATCGTTGGCCAACCAAAAAGTAACCCCAGTACGCTATAGCCAACATTCACCAGGAGATGGCAACAGACAAACATAGATCACTCTATTACATTCCTCCCCTTTTAGAAATGTATAGTTACTCAAAATAAATAAACAACCCAACCAAAAAATGCAGCAACTCAATTAAAAAACTGTACTTAAGCCACATTATTTTTTTTTATTTTTTTTAGTACTGAACTCTTAACCCTCATTTGTAAAAAAATAACATGCTTATTATAAAAACAGTATTTGTACACCTTTAACACAGATTTTTATACTGTCTTCAGAGATTCAGTTTTTTTGGTGGTACTCGAAACCTTTCTGGGTACCTGCGAAAGGGTGTTCAGCATGGTTAGAAAAATAGTGTCAGAGAATAGAACAAGGATGGGCAATTCAACCCTTAACTCAACAATGAGTAGATGAGTGTTATGTGTGTGTATATGTGTAAATAAATGAACACTGAAATTCAAGTATTTCTTTTATTTATTTATATATATATATATATATATATATATATATATATATATATATATATATATATATATATATATATATATATATATATATATATATATATATATATTTATAATAAAATAAATATATATATAGCTAGAATTCACTGAAAGTCAAGTATTTCTTATATATATATATATATATATATATATATATATATATAGATATATATATATATATGAAATACTTGACTTGGTGAATTCTAGCTGTAAATATACTCCTCCCCTCTTAGCCCCGCCCCCAACCACGCCCCCGCCCGACCCCGACCACGCCCCCCACCCCCCACCTCCCGAAATCGGAGGTCTCAAGGTTGGCAAGTATGACTTAAACAAGTTGAAAAACTTACTGGGGTGTTACCATTTAGTGGTCAATTGTACAGAATATGTACTTCACTGTGCAACCTACTAATAAAAGTCTCAATCAGTCAATCAATCAAAAAACTTTCCACTGATATGCTTGGACACAGCACTCTTAACTATGAACTTTTGTGGTGTGGCTTACAACCTATGGAGGGTATCAATGATGGTCTCCTGGCCAGTTGTCAAGTCTTCCCCATATTGATCCCAACTGAGACAACTGAGCCAAAGTGAATTAAATGACTGTGCAGGTGCTTTGAGTTTAGTAGATGAGTAGATGACTTTGCCCTGTACAATTTTGGCTGATTTCTACACAGTATCCTACTTTTTTGAAATCCTGTTTTTGTGTTTTTTTGTGAGCTGGAGGCTGTTAGAATAATTATGTATAAGTTATCACACAACTCTTATGCTTAAAGGCCGTTGCTATAGTTATTATCAATTGTGCTGAAGTTGTACTTTTACTATCTGTGCAAAGTATCTCGTATCAGTGTTTGTGTCCGGACCCGGCCTGCTGACTGTCATGTCTGTGTAATCATGTTTTGTTTTAGTCATGTTCGGTTTTGTTTTTGGACTTTTGGTTTTGTTTTGTCACCATAGCAACCCATTAGCTTTCACCTGTCACGTCACGCACCTATTTCACGTTTTGAGTCACGCACCTGTTTTTGTTAATCATGTCGGTAGTATTTAAGTTCATTGTTTTCAGTTCGTTGTTCTGGCGAAATCCCGGATTCATACCCCTGTCACACTTTTACCTCTGCGCACTTCATAGTCCATGCCAAGTAAGTTTTTTTTTTTGTTTATTAATGCCACAGTTAGTGTTTTTGTTTAATTGTTCACAGTTTTTTTTCTTTTTGTTTCGTTAGTCAAGTTTGTACATCCGCCTTGAGCGCGCTTTTTGTTCCTTTGAGTGTTATAAATAAATATGTATTCACCTTCACGCCATGACCAGTCCAGCTTTACTTGCATCTCGGGAAAACAAACACACCATAGTCCACGTCTTGACACTGACTGCCAAGGGCGAACATCGAGTACCTTGACGCAGACAAAGCAGAGACAGGGCGATATCACGAGTGTCAGCACGTTTCCATTTCTGAATAATCATATATTGTGTATAACTGGGGCTGCTGAAATTACCCCCCCCTTCCTTCAGAAGCAGCCTCAGTGATGTAACCAGGGACCTCCCAAATAAATAGAGGAGCACGTAGGTTGGATCTGTAACTAAGTGTACAGCCCAATACGTCTCTCCTCATGAGTAAAATTTAACTCTATCTCTGCATGATTCCTTGCTTCTTGTCTGTTTAATAGATGTCATCAGTGTTTGAACCTGACAAGGCCCAAATTATGTACAAAAAAACAACTGCATACTTGAAATCCCGGACGAGCCCCCAAATTGTTGCGTTTTGGACCAGTTGTTCCTCCCAGGGAATTCAAGTCACAAGTCGCTCCCAAGCTCCCCACGACACCCAAAGCTGAGTTGAAAAACCACCAGAGACAGAACAGGTACCCTGCAACACATTGGCAAAGCTTTGCAGACATATCTTTGAGACCAGTCCAGCACAGAACACCCCATCGCGCCGCCAAAATGGCCTGTCTCCCCCGATCAAAAACCCCTCTCCTCTTCCTCCCCCCCCTGGCAGTCATGTCTCTCTTAGCCAAAACAAATGCTTATTATCGCTCTCTCTAACATTCCTCACTTCAAGGTTAAGCACACAGTTTTGCAGACAACCAAAAGACCACTTTTGGAAGAACACGAGCTGTTTTCAAATATGACTATGAAATAAAGTAGTAACACTTCAATTCGGATATATGTAAATATCTGCCTCAGACAAAACCCAAAACCAGTGAAGTTGTGTAAATGGTAAATAAAAAGAGAATACAATGATTTGCAAATCCTTTTCAACTTATATTCAATTGAATAGACTGCAAATACAAGATATTCAATGTTCCAACTGAGAAACTGTCACAGGCGTTCATGTTGGTTTTCAGCCTTGCCGCTCACGTGCAGCGAATTCTCCAGATTCTCGGAACCTTTTGATGATATTACGGACCGTAGATGTTGAAATCCCTAAATTCCTTGCAATAGCTGGTTGAGAAATGTTGTTCTTAAACTGTTCAACAATTTGCTCACGCATTTGTTGACAAAGTGGTGACCCTCGCCCAGTCCTTGTTTGTGAATGACTGAGCATTTCATGGAAGCTGCTTTTATACCCAATCATGGCACCCACCTGTTCCAAATTAGCCTGTTCACCTGTGGGATGTTCCAAATAAGTGTTTGATGAGCATTCCTCAACTTCTTTACCACTTGTGCCAGCTTTTTTGAAACATGTTGCAGGCATCAAATTCCAAATGAGCTAATATTTGCAAAAAAACAAACAAAGTTTTCCAGTTGGAACGTTAAATATCTTGTCTTTGCAGTCTATTCAATTGAATATAAGTTGAAAAGGATTTGCAAATCATTGTATTATCTTTTTATTTACCATTTACACAACGTGACAACTTCACTGGTTTTGGGTTTTGTAAGTTGTGGGCCCTGGAATCTAGTCTATGGAAGTTTAACGTTTTGAATGAAATTTTGTAAATTTATACACTTTTCCATGATAATCTATATTTTTTGGAAAGGTTCTGTAGATGAAACTAATAACATGTAGACCACCATTAACGTGCACTGAGTAGGGATGAACATTTTATTCGTTAAAGGGGAACATTATCACAATTTCAGAAGGGTTAAAACCATTAAAAATCAGTTCTCAGTGGCTTATTATATTTTTCGAAGTTTTTTTCAAAATTTTACCCATCACGCAATATCCCTAAAAAAAACCTTCAAAGTGCCTGATTTTAACCATCGTTATATACACCCGTCCATTTTCCTGTGACGTCACATAGTGAAGCCAACACAAACAAACATGGCGGATAGAACAGCAAGCTATAGCGACATTAGCTCGGATTCAGACTCGGATTTCAGCGGCTTAAGCGATTCAACAGATTACGAATGTATTGAAACGGATGGTTGTAGTGTGGAGGCAGGTAGCGAAAACGAAATTGAAGAAGAAACTGAAGCTATTGAGCTATATCGGTTTGAACCGTATGCAAGCGAAACCGACGAAAACGACACGGGAGAAAGCGAGGACGAATTCGGCGATCGCCTTCTAACCAACGATTGGTATGTGTTTGTTTGGCATTAAAGGAAACTAACAACTATGAACTAGGTTTACAGCATATGAAATACATTTGGCAACAACATGCACTTTGAGAGTGCAGACAGCCCAATTTTCATCAATTAATATATTCTGTAGACATACCCTCATCCGCGCTCTTTTTCTGAAAGCTGATCTGTCCAGTTTTGGAGTTGATGTCAGCAGGCCAGGGAAGCTAGGGTCGATAGGGGGGTTTAGCTCGCTCGTCTGCGGGAACAAACTGCCGCCATTGCTTGCCGTGCTACCGAGGTCCTTTGTCCATGAATTGCTCACACACTCCGGCAGATTCAATGGGGGTCTGGCGGCAGATTTCTTTGACTTTATCGTTGGAAATGCATCTGCTTTGAGTGTCGCAGGATATCCACACATTCTTGCCATCTCTGTCGTAGCATAGCTTTCGTCGGTAAAGTGTGCGGAACAAATTTCTTGCCACTTTGGCATCTTTGGGCCACTGGTGCAACTTGAATCCGTCCCTGTTCGTGTTGTTACACCCTCCGACAACACGCCGACGAGGCATGATGTCTCCAAGCTATGGAAAACAGTCGAAAAAATGGAAAATAACAGAGCTGATTTGACTCTGTGTTTGAGAAAATGGCGGATTGCTTCCCGATGTGACGTCACGCTCCGAGAGCGAATATTAGAAAGCCGTTTAATTTGCCAAAATTCACCCTTTTAGAGTTCGGAAATCGGTTAAAAAAATATATGGTCTTTTTTTCTGCAACATCAAGGTATATATTGACGCTTACATAGGTCTGGTGATAATGTTCCCCTTTAAGTAAATTGTGCATGTATGGTAAAGACACAACAGTATTTGGAGGTTGTGTAATTGGCTAATCCAAAGTAGGACTGTGTGGCCGCGACTGAAGTCCATGCCACTGCAGAGTTGCATGATTAGATTGTTTAATGATTTGGAAAAATAGGAAAGAATACATTAGAGCCGCAGCGATTGTGCAATAGAACGAGGCGCAACCATTACAGCATACGAGAGCAAAGATACAACATAGGAATCTCCCTGATGAGAGAAAATCAAGTAAGATACATTAAAAAAGACACTTTCAACAGATTCAAGCTTTTGTCCGCAAGTTCCATAATATCAGTGCTTTTCAAATAAGAAGAAAATATTTTGTACTCTCCACCGTGACTATAAATAGTATAATTGTTGTAACTATACCTCTGCATGACACTGTAAGTTTATTAACATCAAAGGAAACAACACACCGGACTTACGTGGTCTCTGACCGTGGTTACAGTGAAGCGTGGTGCGACCAATCAATCAAAGTTTTTTATATAGCCCCTAATCACAAATGTCTCAAAGGGCTGCACAAACCACCAACGACATCCTCGGGTCTGATCCCACATCAGGGCAAGAAAAAACTCAACTCAATGGGCACAATGACCGGTGCAATAGGGTTAAAACCGTGAGAGTGCAGTTCATAGTAAGGCCAGCAGGGGATCCTCTTGCATGTGCGGAGATGTCACCGACTGATGCATAAGGAGTGGTCCACCCCGGGTCCCGACTCAAAATAGCTAGCACATTCCTCCTCGGAAACTGATCTGTGGCCACTTGATCACCTCTCCGCGCAGGACAGGGGGGGCAGAGCAGAAAAGAGAGACGGCAGATCAACTGGTCTAGTAAAGGCTCGAGTATACAAATTAGTTTTAAGATGGGTTTTAAATGCTTCTACTGAGGTAGCATCTCTAACTGTTACCGGGAGGGCATTCCATAGTACTGGAGCCCCAATAGAAAACGCTCTAAAGCCCGCAGACTTTTTTTGGGCTCCGAGAATCACTAGTAAGCCGGAGTTCTTACAAGGCAGATTTCTTGCCGGGACATATGGTACAATACAATCAGCAAGATAGAATGGAGCTAGACTGAGTGGTATTTTATATGTAAGTAGTAAAACCTTAAAGTGCACAGGAAGCCAGTGCAGGTGAACCAGTATAGGTATATACAGTGTATAGGTATATATGTACATAAGTATGTATATATGTATCAGTGACGTGCGGTGAGGTTGATGGCTGGTGAGGCACTGACTTCATCACAGTCAGATTTACAAACATATGAACCCTAAAGAGTATCTTATTCACCATTTGATTGGCAGCAGTTAACGGGTTATGTTTAAAAGCTCATACCAGCATTCTTCCCTGCTTGGCACTCAGCATCAAGGCTTGGAATTGGGGGTTATTAAATCACCAAAAATTATTCCCGGGCGCGGCGCCGCTGCTGCCCACTGCTCCCCTCACCTCCCAGGAGATGATCAAGGGGATGGGTCAAATGCAGAGGACAACTTTCATTACACCTAGTGTGTGTGTGACAATCATTGGTACTTTAACTTAACTTTAACTTTACACATACAAACTGTGGCACACAAAAAAGCACATTTAATAAAAAAAAAACGTTATTATGGTCTTACCTTTACTTATAAAATAAGTCCATGAACCGCTGTTGTGCTGGATTAATGCACCCCCTGACGGGAGTGTTATATCAACTAAAGCCCTCACTTAAACCTTCCACGTGCAAGATTGAATCTATTTAAAAAAGTGTAACCGAGGGTTTATAAATGTCCGCCTATACTGTGTGAAACTACAAAATAACAAACACGGAGGCTCCAGTTTACACGAGGACCACTTTATTTACCTTCTTTCAAAAACTTCCGCTCCACTACAACGTGTCATCACTTCCGCTCTTAGCGCCTTCAAAATAAGAGCTCAAGGCATATACTGTATAACAGCGCATAACAGGAACTTAACATCACAAAGAGGAAAGCCCATAAAAATAGGTTACAACAGTTATTTAATAAGAAGCCAAAAAGTGCAAAAACAATAATGTTCGTGTTGGAGGAGTTGTGAATTAGGTACACCTGCAGTCTGCAGGCGTACCTAATGTTGTGGCTCTGCAGTCATTCACAACTCCTCCAACACGAACATTATTGTTTTTTACACTTTTTGGCTTCTTATGAAATAACTTTTTTAAATAGATTAAATCTTGCACGTGGAAAGTTTAAGTGTGGGCTTTAGTTGATATAACAATTCTACGGCGGGGGTGCAGAAGGCGAGCCTCAGCCAGTGCGTCTTTTGCAGCCGTTTTATGATCGCTCAGCACAAGAAATACTTTACACACATACAGTTGTTGACAAAATACACTGTACATGATATACCTCAGCTAACTAAACTATGGAAATGTATAATATAATTCATATAGCAATACAGTCTCACTGCACAGCAGGCCAGCAGTTAGCCGAGTCATTGCGCAATCCATGTTGAGGCACTGAGTGACGTGCCTCAACTGGCTGCTGTTCACCGCACCGTCTCTTCTCAGTATTTGAACGGCAAATGTGAAAATTCAGCGATTTTGAATAAAAATAATCTAAAACTGGTGAAGTTAAATGGAAAATAACTTTATAGTATAATCACTGGATACATATAACAATTAAAAATGTTTTTTTTCTTTTTACATTTTTTTTTCTTTCCGCCTCACCTGCCTCTAGTGACTGCACGTCACTGATATATACATATATATATATGCATATATAGTATAGGTATTTAGGTATATAAAGGTATATACAGTACAGGTATATATGTATATAAAGGTATATACAGTATAGGTATATACTGTATGTATATAAATGTATACATCCATCCATCCATGCATCCATCTTCTTCCGCTTATCCGAGGTCGGGTCGCGGGGGCAGCAGCCTAAGCAGGGAAGCCCAGACTTCCCTCTCCCCAGCCACTTCGTCCAGCTCTTCCTGTGGGACCCCGAGGCGTTCCCAGGCCAGCCGAGAGACATAGTCTTCCCAACGTGTCCTGGGTCTTCCCCGCGGCCTCCTACCGGTCGGACGTGCCCTAAACACCTCCCTAGGGAGGCGTTCGGGTGGCATCCTGACCAGATGCCCGAACCATCTCATCTGGCTCCTCTCGATGTGGAGGAGCAGCGGCTTTACTTTGAGCTCCTCCCGGATGACAGAGCTTCTCACCCTATCTCTAAGGGAGAGCCCCGCCACCCGGCGGAGGAAACTCATTTCGGCCGCTTGTACCCGTGATCTTGTCCTTTCAGTCATAACCCAAAGCTCATGACCATAGGTGAGGATGGGAACGTAGATCGACCGGTAAATTGAGAGCTTTGCCTTCCGGCTCAGCTCCTTCTTCACCACAACGGATCGATACAGCGTCCGCATTACTGAAGACGCCGCACCGATCCGCCTGTCGATCTCACGATCCACTCTTCCCTCACTCGTGAACAAGACTCCAAGGTACTTGAACTCCTCCACTTGGGGCAAGATCTCCTCCCCAACCCGGAGATGGCACTCCACCCTTTTCCGGGCGAGAACCATGGACTCGGACTTGGAGGTGCTGATTCTCATCGCAGTCGCTTCACACTCAGCTGCGAACCGATCCAGTGAGAGCTGAAGATCCTGGCCAGATGAAGCCATCAGGACCACATCATCTGCAAAAAGCAGAGACCTAATCCTGCAGCCACCAAACCAGATCCCCTCAACGCCTTGACTGCGCCTAGAAATTCTGCCCATAAAAGTTATGAACAGAACCGGTGACAAAGGGCAGCCTTGGCGGAGTCCAACCCTCACTGGAAACGTGTCCGACTTACTACCGGCATGCGGACCAAGCTCTGGCACTGATCATACAGGGAGCGGACTGCCACAATCAGACAGTCCGATACCCCGTACTCTCTGAGCACTCCCCACAGGACTTCCCGAGGGACACGGTCGAATGCCTTCTCCAAGTCCACAAAACACATGTAGACTGGTTGGGCAAACTCCCATGCACCCTCAAGGACCCTGCCGAGAGTATAGAGCTGGTCCACAGTTCCACGACCAGGACGAAAACCACACTGTTCCTCCTGAATCCGAGGTTCGACTATCCGGCGTAGCCTCCTCTCCAGTACACCTGAATAGACCTTACCGGGAAGGCTGAGGAGTGTGATCCCACGATAGTTAGAACACACCCTCCGGTTCCCCTTCTTAAAGAGAGGAACCACCACCCCGGTCTGCCAATCCAGTGGCACCGCCTCCGATGTCCACGGGATGCTGCAGAGTCTTGTCAACCAAGACAGCCCCACAGCATCCAGAGCCTTAAGGAACTCCAGGCGGATCTCATCTACCCCCGGGGCCTTGCCACCGAGGAGCTTTAGTATGTGATACACGGCAGGTAATGATATGGATTGATACTAATATGATGATATATATGATACGTGGCAGGTAATGATATGGCTTGATACTAACATGATGATATATATGATACATGACAGGTAATGATATGGGGTGGTAAAAATGTAATTATACATGATACATGATGATATGTAAACAGGATATGAAGTGGTGCAAATATTATGGTAGATGTATGAGATGTCAAAGTTGTACTTTTTCTCCTTTTCTTCGCATGAAGAAACTTATCAAAGTGCTCACAGAAAGTCTTTTCATTTTTCAAGCTATTCAGTTTTCATCCTTGAAACATTTTGATGTCATAATTTTTTTTTTTATATACAAGGACTGTCAGCCTTTCACACGCCCGTCAAAAGTGATTCAGTGCTCAGAAATCAAAGTCCTTGTTCCGCACAATCCACAGACTTGACAGCCTAACAGGTGTGGCGTCCCGTGTGCAATTATTGTTACATGCTTCACCTGCGCCGGGAAAATGAACTCAACTGTTGTTTTTTGTTTGTTTTCCGTACATCAGTTTTTGATGCGGGGCCAAGTCAGATGTTTTGAAGAGTGCACATAAATCAATCATAAGTTAATGGCGTTTTTGCATCAGGAAGAAGGTGAAGAAGAAGATGGGTGTGGCCAAAACAGGCGGAGGGATCGGAGATAAATTAGCGCTCACCTTGTTTTATAAATATAGTCGCTGCAATGATACGTAAAACTTTAGAAGAGGTGACTTTCATTACCTCCAATGTAAATATAATTTGTGGAACTTACAACAAAATGTTTTCATAGAGTAGCCTGCTTACAGCCAGATTAGAGAGTCATGTGTAAAAATAATTGTACAATCTTTTACATTGAAACATGCCAGCATATCAGAACTTTGACTCTAGTTTGTGAAGTGAATTATATTTATATAGCGCTTTTTCTCTAGTGACTCAAAGCGCTTTTACATAGTGAAACCCAATATCTAAGTTACATTTAAACCAGCGTGGGTGGCACTGGGAGCAGGTGGGTAAAGTGTCTTGCCCAAGGACACAACCGCAGTGACTAGTGACTCAGTAGAAGCATTTAAGTCCCATCTTAAAACTCATTTGTATATTCTAGCCTTTAAATAGCCCCCCTGTTAGACCAGTTGATCTGCCGTTTCTTTTCTTTTCTCCTCTGCTCCCCTTTTCCTTGAGGGGGGGGGGGCACAGGTCCGGTGGCCATGGATGAAGTGCTGGGTGTCCAGAGTCGGGACCCGGGGTGGACCGCTCGCCTGTGCATCGGCTGGGAACATCTCTGCGCTGCTGACCCGTCTCCGCTCGGGATGGTATCCTGCTGGCCCCACTATGGACTGGACTCTTACTATTATGTTGGATCCACTATGGACTGGACTCTCACAATATTATGTCAGACCCACTCGACATCCATTGCTTTCGGTCTCCCCTAGAGGGGGGGGGGGGTTACCCACATATGCGGTCCTCTCCAAGGTTTCTCATAGTCATTCACACCGACGTCCCACTGGGGTGAGTTTTTCCTTGCCCGTATGTGGGCTTTGTACCGAGGATGTCGTTGTGGCTTGTGCAGCCCTTTGAGACACTTGTGATTTAGGGCTATATAAATAAAGATTGATTGATTGATTGATTGACTACACTCTTAGAAATAAAAGTGCTAAGTAGAACCATATATGGTTCTTCGGCTCGTCCTCATAGGAGAACCCTTTTTGGCTCCAGGTAGAACCTTTTTATAAAGGTTCCACCTGGAACCCTTTTGGAGGGTTCTACCTAGAACTGTGTGTGTAAGGTTCCACCCAGAACCCCCCATGAGAGGTTCTACAAAGAACCCACGCAGGGAGTTCCACTAAGAACCCTTTCGTATTTCAAGGGTTTCATCTAGAACCCACACAGGGAGTTCCACTAAGAACCCTTTTGTATTTCAAGACTTTCATCTAGAACCCACGCAGGGAGTTCCACTAAGAACCCTTTCGTATTTCAAGGGTTTCATCTAGAACCCACACAGGGAGTTCCACTAAGAACCCTTTTGTATTTCAAGACTTTCATCTAGAACCCACGCAGGGAGTTCCACTAAGAACCCTTTCGTATTTCAAGGGTTTCATCTAGAACCCACACAGGGAGTTCCACTAAGAACCCTTTTGTATTTCAAGACTTTCATCTAGAACCCACGCAGGGAGTTCCACTAAGAACCCTTTCGTATTTCAAGGGTTTCATCTAGAACCCACACAGGGAGTTCCACTAAGAACCCTTTTGTATTTCAAGACTTTCATCTAGAACCCACGCAGGGAGTTCCACTAAGAACCCTTTCGTATTTCAAGGGTTTCATCTAGAACCCACACAGGGAGTTCCACTAAGAACCCTTTCGTTTGTCAAGGGTTTCATCTAGAACCTATGCAGGGAGTTCCACTAAGAACCCTTTCATGTTTCAAGGGTTTCATCTAGAACCCACACAGGGAGTTCCACAAAGAACTCTTTCATGTTTCAAGGGTTTCATCTAGACCTGACACAGGGGGTTCTAAAAACATCCCTTTTCAAAGGTTTTCACCGTTAACCGTCTTGTCTTCTGAGGGTTCTATAAAGAACCATATTGTATTCTACAGATCAGTTTAGTTCATATTATATTGTGGTCATTTATCATGTTGACATTGAACAAACATTCAAAACATTTTAATGAGAAAAACATTTATTTAAAGATAGACACCATTATTGGCAAATGTTATCAGGAAGTATGTCCCTGGTGACACAGGATCTTACCCATGCTTTCAACAATCCCTGAAGAACTCTTTCTTCCAAAAACGGTTCTCTGGATCAAAATAGTTCTTACTGGAACCCTTAGTGTTAGTGAGAACCCTTTTAAAACCAATTATTCAGAAAAGGGGTTTTAAAGGGTTCTCTGGATCAAAATGGTTCTTACTGGAACCATTAGCGTTACCAAGAACCCTTGAAAAACCCTTTCTTCGGGAAAGGGTTTTTCAGAAGCAAATGGTTCCAGTTAGAACCTCAGCCCTTGTAGAAGAACCCTTTTAGAACCCTTATTTCTAAGAGTGTAGGATGGCGGAAGCGGAGATCGAACCTGGAAACCTCAAGTTGCTGGCACGGCCACTCTACCAACAAAGCTATACCGCCTCCAGTTTGATTACTCAATTTATTATTACAACACAGGAGCGATACTTGTATATTGTGTCATGTACTTTGTGTACATGACACAAAGTCGGCCCATTCCTTCACCGTTCATTATCAAGAATAATTTGCAATAACTGAACCCACTTGGCATCTGTTGCAGAGGTCGCCCCGGAGGGGCGGGGGGTTCCCACATCTGCAGCCCCTTCCCAAGGTTTCTGTGTTTTCCCACTTTGGGTTTGGAGTTTTTCCTTTCCTTGTGTGTTGTCATTGGACGTATGGTGTTTGAGTTCCTGCCAAATGTTATTGAAGTGAATTAATCAACTCATATTATGTTTTGCATATGGTGAATGTTCATATTCATCTTGGAGAACGCAAACCACCAAGTTTAAGTAGACAGTGGTATTTCAGTTTGAGCACATAATAAGATAAGACCCCTTAGTTTGATATTCGCAAGTGGATCGGGTCACTTCTCGTAGGAAAGAGGCCCTAATTGGGACTTCGGAATGCAAAAGTGATAGCTCTATACTTGAGAAAAGACTACCTGTCTAGCGCAACGCCAACATTTAAGTTGTGACTTAAAGCAGTTGTTTTCCATACACTTAGACACAAACATCTCCTTTTATTAATCAATGAATGAATCAATCAATCAATCAATCAATCAATCAATCAATCAATTAATCAATCAATGTTTATTTATATAGCCCTAAATCACGAGTGTCTCAAAGGGCTGCACAAGCCACAACAACATCCTCGGTTCAGAGCCCACATAAGGGCAAGGAAAAACTCACAACCCAGTGGGATGTCAATATGAATGACTATGAGAAACCTTGGAGAGGACCGCAGATGTGGGTGACCCCCCCCTCTAGGGGAGACCGGATGCATTGGACGTCGAGTGGGTCTAGCATAATATTGTGAAAGTCCAGTCCATAGTGGATCTAACATAATAGTGAGAGTTCAGTCCATAGTGGATCTAACATAATAGTGAGAGTTCAGTCCATAGTGGATCTAACATAATAGTGAGAGTCCAGTCCATAGTGGATCTAACATAATAGTGAGAGTCCAGTCCATAGTGGATCTAACATAATAGTGAGAGTCCAGTCCATAGTGGATCTAACATAATAGTGAGAGTCCAGTCCATAGTGGATCTAACATAATAGTGAGAGTCCACTAACATAATAGTGAGAGTCCAGTCCATAGTGGATCTAACATAATAGTGAGAGTCCAGTCCATAGTGGATCTAACATAATAGTGTGAGTCCAGTCCATAGTGGATCTAACATAATAGTGAGAGTCCAGTCCATAGTGGATCTAACATAATAGTGAGAGTCCACTAACATAATAGTGAGAGTCCAGTCCATAGTGGATCTAACATAATAGTGAGAGTCCAGTCCATAGTGGATCTAACATAATAGTGAGAGTCCACTAACATAATAGTGAGAGTCCAGTCCATAGTGGATCTAACATAATAGTGAGAGTCCAGTCCATAGTGGATCTAACATAATAGTGTGAGTCCAGTCCATAGTGGATCTAACATAATAGTGAGAGTCCAGTCCATAGTGGATCTCACATAATAGTGAAAGTACAGTCCATAGTGGATCTAACATAATAGTGAGAGTCCAGTCCATAGGGGATCTAACATAATAGTGAGAGTCCAGTCCATAGGGGATCTAACATAATATTGTGAGAGTCCAGTCCATAGTGGATCTAATATAATAGTGAGAGTCCAGTCCATAGTGGATCTAACATAATAGTGTGAGAGTCCAGTCCATAGTGGATCCAACATAATAGTGAGAGTCTATTCCATAGTGGATCTAACATAATAGTGAGAGTCCAGTCCATAGTGGATCTAACATAATAGTGAGAGAGTCCAGTCCATAGTGGATCTAACATAATAGTGAGAGTCCAGTCCATAGTGGATATAACATAATAGTGAAAGTCCAGTCCATAGTGGATCTAACATAATAGTGTGAGTCCAGTCCATAGTGGATCTGACATAATAGTGAGAGTCCGGTCCATAGTGGATCTAACATAATAGTGTGAGTCCAGTCCATAGTGGATCTAACATAATAGTGAGAGTCTGGTCCATAGTGGATCTAACATAATAGTGAGAGTCCAGTCCATAGTGGATCTAACATAATAGTGAGAGTCCAGTTCATAGTGGATCTAACATAATAGTGAGAGTCCAGTCCATAGTGGATCTAACTTCATATTGTGAGAGTCCAGTCCATAGTGGATCTAACATAATAGTGAGAGTCCAGTCCATAGTGGATCTAACCTAATAGTGAGAGTCCAGTCCATAGTGGATCTAACATAATAGTGAGAGTCCAGTCCATAGTGGATCTAACATAATAGTGAGAGTCCAGTCCATAGTGGATCTAACATAATAGTGAGAGTCCAGTCCATAGTGGATCTAACATAATAGTGAGAGTCCACTAACATAATAGTGAGAGTCCAGTCCATAGTGGATCTAACATAATAGTGAGAGTCCAGTCCATAGTGGATCTAACATAATAGTGTGAGTCCAGTCCATAGTGAATCTAACATAATTGTGAGAGTCCAGTCCATAGTGGATCTCACATAATAGTGAAAGTTCAGTCCATAGTGGATCTAACATAATAGTGAGAGTCCAGTCCATAGGGGATCTAACATAATAGTGAGAGTCCAGTCCATAGGGGATCTAACATAATATTGTGAGAGTCCAGTCCATAGTGGATCTAATATAATAGTGAGAGTACAGTCCATAGTGGATCTAACATAATAGTGTGAGAGTCCAGTCCATAGTGGATCCAACATAATAGTGAGAATCTAGTCCATAGTGGATCTAACATAATAGTGAGAGTCCAGTCCATAGTGGATCTAACATAATAGTGAGAGAGTCCAGTCCATAGTGGATCTAACATAATAGTGAGAGTCCAGTCCATAGTGGATATAACATAATAGTGAGAGTCCAGTCCATAGTGGATCTAACATAATAGTGTGAGTCCAGTCCATAGTGGATCTAACATAATAGTGTGAGAGTCCAGTCAATAGTGGATCTAACATAATAGTGAGAGTCCAGTCCATAGTGGATCTAACATAATAGTGAGAGTCCAGTCCATAGTGGATCTAACATAATAGTGAGAGAGTCCAGTCCATAGTGGATCTAACATAATAGTGAGAGTCCAGTCCATAGTGGATCTAACATAATAGTGAGAGTCCAGTCCATAGTGGATCTAACATAATAGTGTGAGAGTCCAGTCCATAGTGGATCTAACATAATAGTGAGAGTCCAGTCCATAGTGGATCTAACATAATATTGTGAGAGTCCAGTCCATAGTGGATCTAACATAATATTGTGAGAGTCCAGTCCATAGTGGATCTAACATAATAGTGAGAGTCCAGTCTATAGTGGATCTAACATAATAGTGAGAGTCCAGTCCATAGTGGATCTAACATAATAGTGAGAGTCCAGTCCATAGTGGATCTAACATAATAGTGAGAGTCCAGTCCATAGTGGATCTAACATAATAGTGAGAGTCCAGTCCATAGTGGATCTAACATAATAGTGTGAGAGTCCAGTCCATAGTGGATCTAACATAATAGTGAGAGTCCAGTCCATTGTGGATCTAACATAATATTGTGAGAGTCCAGTCCATAGTGGATCTAACATAATATTGTGAGAGTCCAGTCCATAGTGGATTTAACATAATAGTGAGAGTCCAGTCCATAGTGGATCCAACAAAATAGTGAGAGTCCGGTCCATAGTGGATCTAACATAATAGTGAGAGTCCAGTCCATAGTGGATCTAGCATAATAATGAGAGTCCAGTCCATAGTGGATCTAACATAATAGTGTGAGAGTCCAGTCCATAGTGGATCTAACATAATAGTGAGAGTCCAGTCCATAGTGGATCTAACATAATAGTGAGAGTCCAGTCAATAGTGGATCTTACATAATAGTGAGAGTCCAGTCCATAGTGGATCTAACATAATAGTGAGAGTCCAGTCCATAGTGGATCTAGCATATTAATGAGAGTCCAGTCCATAGTGGATCTAACATAATTGTGAGAGTCCAGTCCATAGTGGATCTAACATAATAGTGAGAGTCCAGTCCATAGTGGATCTAACATAATAGTGAGAGTCCAGTCCATAGTGGAGCTAACATAATAGTGAGAGTCCAGTCCATAGTGGATCTAATATAATAGTGAGAGTCCAGTCCATAGTGGATCTAACATAATAGTGAGAGTCCAGTCCATAGTGGATCTAACATAATAGTGAGAGTCCAGTCCATAGTGGATCTAACATAATAGTGAGAGTCCAGTCCATAGTGGATCTAACATAATAGTGAGAGTCAAGTCCATAGTGGATCTAACATAATAGTGAGAGTCCAGTCCATAGTGGATCTAACATAATAGTGAGAGTCCAGTCCATAGTGGATATAACATAATAGTGAGAGTCCAGTCCATAGTGGATCTAACATAATAGTGAGAGTCCAGTCCATAGTGGATCCAACATAATAGTGAGAGTCCAGTCCATAGTGGATCTAACATAATAGTGAGAGTCCAGTCCATAGTGGATCTAACATAATAGTGAGAGTCCACTAACATAATAGTGAGAGTCCAGTCCATAGTGGATCTAACATAATAGTGAGAGTCCAGTCTATAGTGGATCTAACATAATAGTGAGAGTCCAGTCCATAGTGGATCTAACATAATAGTGAGAGTCCAGTCCATAGTGGATCTAACATAATAGTGAGAGTCCAGTCCATAGTGGATCTAACATAATAGTGTGAGAGTCCAGTCCATAGTGGATCTAACATAATAGTGTGAGAGTCCAGTCCATTGTGGATCTAACATAATATTGTGAGAGTCCAGTCCATAGTGGATCTAACATAATATTGTGAGAGTCCAGTCCATAGTGGATTTAACATAATAGTGAGAGTCCAGTCCATAGTGGATCCAACATAATAGTGAGAGTCCGGTCCATAGTGGATCTAACATAATAGTGAGAGTCCAGTCCATAGTGGATCTAGCATAATAATGAGAGTCCAGTCCATAGTGGATCTAACATAATAGTGTGAGAGTCCAGTCCATAGTGGATCTAACATAATAGTGAGAGTCCAGTCCATAGTGGATCTAACATAATAGTGAGAGTCCAGTCCATAGTGGATCTAACATAATAGTGAGAGTCCAGTCAATAGTGGATCTTACATAATAGTGAGAGTCCAGTCCATAGTGGATCTAACATAATAGTGAGAGTCCAGTCCATAGTGGATCTAGCATAATAATGAGAGTCCAGTCCATAGTGGATCTAACATAATTGTGAGAGTCCAGTCCATAGTGGATCTAACATAATAGTGAGAGTCCAGTCCATAGTGGATCTAACATAATAGTGAGAGTCCAGTCCATAGTGGAGCTAACATAATAGTGAGAGTCCAGTCCATAGTGGATCTAACCTAATAGTGAGAGTCCAGTCCATAGTGGATCTAACATAATCGTGAGAGTCCAGTCCATAGTGGGGCCAGCAGGAGACCATCCCGAGCGGAGACGGGTCAGCAGCGCAGAGATGTCCCCACCATTCTATGGTCAGGATGTGCTCTCCTGACTTAGCACACACACACACGTGACAGGAAGGAGGAATATAAAAACTGATAGTTTGGCTTCTCCAAGTTAGGAGTGCCTAATTTTCTTGACCTGACCTCCTCCAGGAACTGCAGTCCTGTATAATGACTCTCGCTTGTGATAAAGCAACTTTTCTCTGACGTCTCTTTTTGATCCAGCCGTGTCGTCCTTCTGTCCGGGCGAGGATGACAAGACCAGAAAGACACATCATTATCAAGTCAAACTCATCCATCTCTGACTGAAACGCTGTGTTTGTTTGTTAGTTTTCATGACCTCCAGCGGTAAAAACACATTCAAACGCTGCACGCGGGTGACGACATCAATCATTCAGAAGCCCAGCTTGTGATCCAAACGTAAAGCAAAGGTCAGCCCTGCCCCAGCTTTCCCGTCAAACACTGAATAGACACGAGTGGAATCTGCAGAGAAACATGGTTTGATAGAAAATATTCAAAGGAGCCAAATATTTTTGTAGTCACTTTTTGAACATTGCTACTTACAATACTAGCAGCGGTTGCACTTTAGCAGCTCTTTATGGCAGGAGAACAACTCACTCAATCCACAGAGAGGAAATACAGTTGAAAAAAGGAAAAATAAAAGCGGAGTATCCTCCAGGCCACAGGTGTCGAACTCAAGGCCCGAGGGCCATATTTGGCCGCAGGTATTATTTCAAATTGGCCTGCGAAAGCCTGGAAATTATATCAAATAATCAATCAAAGGGTTGCAAAATCCTGTATTCTATAACACAAATACAACAATGAAACAACATGCTTTTTGACAACATTTATTCCATGTCAGGTGGTGATGTTGATTTGACCATTGAAATTTGGTATTTATCCAACCAATATTCTACAACACGAAATATATATATATATATATATATATATATATATATATATATATATATATATATATATATATATATAAATATATATATATATATATATATATATATATATATATATATATACACATACATATAATAATGCGCATCCATATATACAAATACCCCGAAAGGGACAAGCGGTAGAAAATGGATGGATATATATATATATATATATATATATATATATATATATATATATATATATAAATATATATATATATATATATATATATATATATATATATATATACACATACATATAATAATGCGCATCCATATATACACATACATATAATAATGCACATGCATATATACAAATACCCCGAAAGGGACAAGCGGTAGAAAATGGATGGATATATATATATATATATATATATATATATATATATATATATATATATATATATATATATATATATTTGTATATATGCATGTGCATTATTATATGTATGTGTGTGTGTGTATATATATATATATATATATATATATATTTGTATACATTTATTGTGTATTATTATATGTATGTGTGTGTATATATGTATATATATATATATATATATATATATATATATATATATATATATATATATATATATATATATATATATATATATATATACATATACACACATATATACACATACATATAATAATGCTCATACATATAAACAAGTATATATCTATATATCTATATATCTATCTATATATATATATATATATATATATATATATATATATATATATATGCATGTGCATTATTATATGTATGTGTATAAATATATATATATTTGTATATACACACACACACATATATACACACCCTACTGTAACACTCTTATACACACTACTGAAACACTTTTATACACACTACTGAAACACTCTTACATACACTACTGAAATGCTCTCACATAAACAACTGACATCTTTTTCTCACACACTACTGAAACACTCTTATACACACTACTGAAACACTCTTATACACTACTGAAACACTCTTATACACTACTGAAACACTCTTACATACACTACTGAAATGATCTCACTCATTTTCTCCAAAATCGAAACAAGGAATCCCGAACCGGAATCGTCCAAAACGATGCCCAACCACAGAAAATAATAAACCTGTTGGCCATCTTAGTCGGGGTCTCAGAAAGTTTGTTCATTCATTCTAAAATAAGCGATGGTTGGGGGGAAGTAATGTTTTTAAGCGGGAAACACCAGAGGACTGCAAACCAGGATGGGATGTGTTGCCTTGGAAACGCAAGTCAAAAAGGGGAAATCAAAGGAGACCCCCCTCCATTCTTGATCTGAACGGGCGAAGGACTCGGTGGGAGCATGAAGGCTGGCAAATCTAAAATCGACAGCCCCTCGGTAATTCTTTATTAGACATTAACGAACACGCTGGGAAGGGCGATTCTGGGGATTCCACCATCATGTTTCCTCCTCCAATACACTAGAAAACAAAAAAGGAGCTTTGTCGAGTTCTTCATAACTGAGAGGCGAGGGACTGTGACATTTTCTATAATTGCACTGAGACAATATCGCAGAACACGCCTTTACTGACACAATGTTTTGAATGGAGTTAATGACCTTACGTGGTAATTAGCATCTACCGAGCAAAACAAAGCTGCTTTTGTGAACGTGTTCCAGCCCAGAGTATTCAAACCGAACAACAATGGGGTTTCTCCAACACCAGTGATGATAGTTTCGATGCTACGCCATGCCAGCGAGGCGTTCCACAGCCTCCGCCAGCGACAGGTTGATTCGCTGGAGTTTGGGGTCCGTGACCTCGGACCAACGGGTGTCTCAAAATGACTTTATGTGTGCCAAAACAGAACAGAACGCCCAGAAAACAGTGGAGATGATCTTGGACTTCAGGAAAGTCAAAGCCCCACCATCCCCCCCTCACCCTGATTGACTCTCCCACCCCCGTCTCCATTGTGGACTCCATCCGTTTCTTGGGCACCACCGTCACCCA
This sequence comes from Nerophis lumbriciformis, assembly GCF_033978685.3. Taxonomy (NCBI): domain Eukaryota; kingdom Metazoa; phylum Chordata; class Actinopteri; order Syngnathiformes; family Syngnathidae; genus Nerophis; species Nerophis lumbriciformis. The sequence continues at coordinate 5,681,646 of NC_084578.2, forward strand.
GGACCTCAAGTGGGAGCCGACCATCAACTCCCTCATCAAGAAGGCCCAGCAGAGGATGTACTTCCTGCGGCAACTGAAGAAACTGAGATGCCGGTGCAGTTCTACTCAGCCATCATCGAGTCCATCCTCACCTCCTCCATCACCGTGTGGTTCCCCGGCGCCACAGTCCGGGACAAGCATCGACTGTAGCGCATGGCGAAGATGATTGGCTGCAAACTCCCACCCCTTCCAGGACCTGTTCTCCTCCAGGACCTGGAGGCGTGTGGGTCGGTGTTAGAATAATTATGTATATACTCTCACACAATTCTTATGCTTAAGGGCCGTTGCTATAGTTATTATCAATTGTGCTGAAGTTGTACTTTTTCTATCTGTGCAAAGCCAGTCGTCTCGTATCAGTGTTTGTTTCCAGAATCGGCCTGCTGACTGCCAAGGGCGAACATCGAGTACCGTGACGCAGACAGAGCAGAGACAGGGCGATATCACGAGTGTCAGCACGTTTGCATTTCATTAATAGTCATATATTGTGTCTAACTGGAGCTGCTGAGATTATCCCCCTTCCTTCAGCAGCAGTTTCGGGGATGTAACCAGGGACCATCCATCCATCCATCCATCCATCCATCCATCTTCTTCCGCTTATCCGAGGTCGGGTCGCGGGGGAAGCAGCCTAAGCAGGGAAGGCCAGACTTCCCTCTCCCCAGCCACTTCGTCCAGCTCCTCCCGGGGGATCCCGAGGCATTCCCAGGCCAGCCGGGATATATAGTCTTCCCAACGTGTCCTGGGTCTTCCCCGTGGCCTCCTACCGGTCGGACGTGCCCTAAACACCTCCCTAGGGAGGCGTTCGGGTGGCATCCTGACCAGATGCCCGCACCACCTCATCTGGCTCCTCTCCATGTGGAGGAGCAGCGGCTTTACTGTGAGCTCCCCCTGGATGACAGAGCTTCTCACCCTATCTCTAAGGGAGAGCCCCGCCACCTGGCGGAGGAAACTCATTTGGGCCGCTTGTACCCGTGATCTTGTCCTTTTGGTCATGACCCAAAGCTCATGACCATAGGTGAGGATGGAACGTAGATCGACCGGTAAATCGAGAGCTTTGCCTTCCGGCTCAGCTCCTTCTTCACCACAACGGATCGATACAGCGTCCGCATTACTGAAGACGTCGCACCGATCCGCCTGTCGATCTCACGATCCACCCTTCCCTCACTCGTGAACAAGACTCCGAGGTACTTGAACTCCTCCACTTGGTGCAAGATCTCCTCCCCAACCCGGAGATGGCACTCCACCCTTTTCCGGGCGAGAACCATGGACTCGGACTTGGAGGTGCTGATTCTCATCCCAATCGCTTCACACTCGGCTGCGAACCGATCCAGCGAGAGCTGAAGATCCTGGCCAGATGAAGCCATCAGGACCACATCATCTGCAAAAAGCAGAGACCTAATCCTGCAGCCACCAAACCAGATACCCTCAACCCCCTGACTGCGCCGAGAAATTCTGTCCATAAAAGTTATGAACAGAATGGGTGACAAAGGGCAGCCTTGGCGGAGTCCAACCCTCACTGGAAACGTGTCCGACTTACTGCCAGCAATGCGGACCAAGCTCTGGCACTGATCATACAGGGAGCGAACCGCCACAATAAGACAGTCCGATACCCCATACTCTCTGAGCACTCCCCACAGGACTTCCCGAAGGACACGGTCGAATGCCTTCTCCAAGTCCACAAAGCACATGTAGACTGGTTGGGCAAACTCCCATGCACCCTCAAGGACCCTGCCGTGAGTATAGAGCTGGTCCACAGTTCCACGACCAGGACGAAAACCACACTGTTCCTCCTGAATCCGAGGTTCGACTATCCGGCGTAGCCTCCTCTCCAGTACACCTGAATAGACCTTACCGGGAAGGCTGAGGAGTGTGATCCCACGATAGTTGGAACACACCCTCCGGTTCCCCTTCTTAAAGAGAGGAACCACCACCCCGGTCTGCCAATCCAGAGGTACCGCCCCCGATGTCCACGCGATGTTGCAGAGTCTTGTCAACCAAGACAGCCCCACAACATCCAGAGTAACCAGGGACCTCCCAAATAAATAGAGGAAGCACGTGGGCTGGACTTTAGAGCGTAGTTTGGATCTGTAACTAGAGTAGAGCCCAAAAAAACGTCTCTCATCATTTGAGCCAAATTGAACTCTGTCTCTGCATGATTCCTTTAGTATGCTTAAAGTCAGTTGCCATAATTATTAGCTATTGTGCTCAAGCTGTGCTTTTCTATCTATGCAAGGACAAATCTTCTTGTCTGAGCGGTGGCCTCAGCCGCAGATGTTATCTTTGTTTTAGCCCGCTAACAGCCAAGGACTTGAAGGACCTCAACGAAGATAAGACGACAGCACGCAGACGAAGCAGAGACAAGGCGAAATCACAAGGCCCCAGCACATTCCGTCACGTATTGTGCGTACTGGAGCTGCTTTTGCATGATATGTGTGACCACTCCTTTTAGAGGCGGCCTCAGTGATGTTGACTGGGGATCTCCTGAATAAATAGAGGGACGCAGGAGCTGTACCTTAGAGCAGTGGTTCTCAAATGGGGGTACGCGTATCCCTGGGGGTACTTCAAGGTATGCCAAGGGGTACGTGAGATTTTTTTTAAATGTCTGTCAAAAAGAACTATGAAAAGAAATGCAATAATGCAATATTCAGTGTTGGCAGCTAGTTTTTTTTGTGGACATGTTCCATAAATATTGATGTTAAAGATTTCTTTTTGTGTGAAGAAATGTTTAGATTTAAGTTCATGAATCCAGATGGATCTCTATTACAATCCCCAAAGAGGGCACTTTAAGTTGATGATTACTTCTATGTGTAGAAATCTTTATTTATAATTGAATCACTTGTTTATTTTTCAACAAGTTTATAGTTATTTTTATATCTTTTTTTCCAAATAGTTCAAGGAAGACCAAAACAAACGAGCAATATTTTGCACTGTTATACAATTTAATAAATCAGAAACTGAAGACATAGTGCTGTATTTTACTTCTTTATCTCTTTTTTTTCAACCAAAAATGCTTTGCTCTGATTAGGGGGTACTTGGGTTAAAAAAATGTTCACAGGGGGTACATCACTGAAAAAAGGTTGAGAGCCACTGCCTTAGAGCGTAGGGCAAGACTGTGACTAAGTGTGCAGCTCCATGCGTTCTCCTCATGAGCTAAATTGAACTCTTGTCTCTGCGTGATTCCTTGCTGCTTGTCTGTTTAATAGACGTCATCAGTGTTTGAACCTGACAGTCGGATCACAGCTGACTCTTCTCACCCTGGACACAAACTATTCTCCCCTCCAGGGCCGGCCCGTGGCATAGGCCGTATAGGCAAACGCTAAGGGCGCCGTCCATCAGGGGGCGCCATGCCAGTGCCACAAATGTTGGAGAAAAAAAAAAAAAAAAAAAGTTGTTACTATTATTTCTAAATACAAAAAAATAATCTCACGTTAATTAAAATGCAAAGTAAAGCCTATTTAATAGAAATATTATTTGTTACAACATTACGCCCCCCCTCCTCCCCCCGCACGGTGCGCCCCCTCCCTCCCCGTATCATGACTCTTTTTGGACGTCACCACATCAAAAAATCAACACAAGATGTCAAAACGGCCAAAACTGTCAGGTGCCCAGGGAAGAAAAAAGAGAAAAGAAGAGGAGAAACGAGAAAAGACAGAGGTAGCAGGTAGGTAACGTTAGCCTACATGAAATTATTTGTCTGTTACAGAATGTGATAGTAACCTGGCTTTTTAGCATTAAGCTAATGTTACATGATTCGGCAATTGCTAATCAATAAATAGCTAGTTCTGTTTTAACGTCGGGTTAATATTGTGGAGGGGGCTAAATTGTTATGGAAAATAATAATATAACGTTAGGTAATTACAGTACTCCCACCTTACATTCCTCAGGGACATTTGTATTAGATCTTTTAAGCAGGTGTTTTTTGTTTACATTATTGCCTTCTGGTTAGCTAATGTTTGCCCTGCAGGTAATAGTCACTTTTCCACCCCTTTATATATTAGGTATAGTTGTAAGTAAAAAAAAAGGTCAAAGACAAAGCTATTCGGGTTCTTGTGAGTATATACACTTCACTGCCGATGTGGGGGGGCGCCACCTAAAATCTTGCCTAGGGCGCCAGATTGGTTAGGGCCGGGCCTGCTCCCCTCTCCCCTCAGGCAGGAGACTACGGTCCATCCAGACCCACACCTCCCGCCACCCGAACATGTGTTATGCATGTTTCAAACAAAAGGACCATACCAACTTTAGGACTGATGGATTTTGTTTGTTTGGATGCGTTTGCAAGGCAGCACAACTCCTCCTGTGCCAGCGTAGACTCGTTAGCGTCGTCTTGGAAGCGTCTTGTTACAAAATGAAGAATAGGACACAGAGCGGGTGTGCTGTGCTCAGTGTAGAGAACAGCAAATGTTGCCCGAGGGCAGGGGGCTGGTGATGTAAACTCTTATGTAATATCACCCGTCCTGAGCTAATTATGGTACCTGACAAATTATTCGGATGTGCTCTTCCGTTCTACTTTTGTGCTTCAACTTTGGATTCATATTTTTCATCCAAGTCGTTCATGATGACTGGATGTGCAATGTTTGTCTCATTCTTTTTTTCATAAATATTACATTTTGCGATAATGTTGTGGCCAAATTCATATTTTTGTCAGGACTTGGTCAAAAATAGGATACAATTACAGATTTTACACATATAGGTGATGATAAATTGCGAACAAAGTTTTCCTATGACATAGGATGTGGCCGTGGTATGGCGCCAAACTCAGATGCAGAGGCTTTTATTTTGAAAAGTTCACTTATCACCTCTTGAGTCAGGGCAATGCAACAACGGCTATAAATAATACATTGCGCACACATTTTTCCTACGCCAAAAAATGTGACCGTGGTATGGCGCCAAACTTTGCTTCGATGGTTGTTGGACATTTTTGCCGAAAAAAAAGGGGTGGTACTTAGACAAACTTCTCCTAGGGACTTTGACCAAATGAGTCACGGTTAAAATGACAGATTCTACACATGTAGGTGATGATAAATTGCGAACAAAGTTTTCCTATGACATAAGATGTGAGCGTGGTATGGCGGCAAACTTGCTTATATGGTTTTATGACATTTTTCGGCGAAATAAAGGGCTCATACTTTAACAAACTCCTCCTAGGGACTTTGACCAAATGAGTCATGGTTACAATTGCAGATATATCACATTTAGGTGACAATAAATTGCGCACAAAGTTTTCCTACGCCAAAAAATGTGGCCGTGGTATGGCGCCAAACTTTGCTTCGATGGTTTTCTGCCATTTTTCGGCGAAATAAAAGGCTCGTACTTTAACAAACTCTTCCTAGGGACTTTGACCAAATGAGTCATGGTTATAATTAAAGATACTACACATAGAGGTGATGATAAATTGCGAACACATTTTTCCTACGCCATAAGATGTGGGCGTGGTATGGCGGCAAACTTTGCTTTGATGGTTTTTGGACATTTTTGCCAAAAAAAAAGGCATGGTACGTAGACAAACTTCTCTTAGGGACTTTGACCAAATGAGTCACGGTTAAAATTACAGATACTACACATGTAGGTGATGATAAATTGCGAACAAAGTTTTCCTATGACATAAGATGTGGCCGTGGTATGGCGCCAAACTTGCTTATATGGATTTCTGCCATTTTTCGGCGAAATAAAGGGCTCGTACTTTAACAAACTCTTCCTAGGGACTTTGACCAAATGAGTCATGGTAGAAATTGCAGACACAACACATTTAGGTGATGATAAATTGCGCACCAATTTTTCCTACGCCAAAATATGTGGCTGTGGTACGGCGTCAAACTTTGCTTTAATGGTTTTTGGACATTTTTGCCAAAAAAAAAAGGCATGGTACTTAGACAAACTTCTCCTAAGGCAGGGGTCGGCAACCTTTACCAGTCAAAGAGCCATTTTGACCAGTTTCACAAATTAAAGAAAACAATTGGAGCCACAAAAATCTTTGGAAATTTAAAATGAAATAACACTGCATACAAAGTATTTTTGTTGCTTTGTGCTATGTATAAACCAAGGGTCTCAGACATGCGGCCCACACCTTAATATGAAAATTGAATGTTGGTGCGGCCCGCGGGTTTTTTATGAATGGCGCTTGATAGCGTCATACATTTTTCCGGCAGACTACGAATTTCAGGACAACTATTCTCTCGAATGTGCCGTGATGGACAAACACATTTCGGGAGAACATCTGCACTGTAACACAACATAAACACAACAGAACAAATACCCAGAATCCCATGCAGCCCTAACTCTTCCGGGCTACATTATACACCCCCGCTACCAAACCCCGCAAGTATGCAGCTGAGCCGCATCAGAGTGATCAAAGAGCCGCATGCGGCCCCGGAGCCGCGGGTTGCAGACCCCTGATCTAGGCCGTTGGATTTTCTCTGTATTTTTTGGGGGCCTGGATTAGCAGTCCATTTTGTCTCTTTGTAGCTTTGATGTAAGCTACCTCTAAAAGTAGCTAAGCTACAGGAAAAGCTACTTATTAAAAAAGTAGCTAAGCTACCGGAAAATGTAATTTAGCTACGTAGCGTAGCTACATGTCCAACACTGGCTGTTACATAGTATGTTGAAAAGCCATCATGTCATTCACAATATAAGACAAATAAGTTGTGCCTGTAAGTGATGAATGTTTGTGGCTTACTTAATGGATGACAACAAGCAGAAATCACTGTTTTTTTCATGTTTTTGTCGGTTGGCTTTAATGACAATCTGTTCAAATATTAAAGATCGGTCTCCAGCCTTGATTGTCTTTCTCACCGCGATTGTAGAAGTACCCCAGACTGATCGACCCACGTGGGGAATTTACTGAAGCTTTACTCACGTTCGTCAGCTTGTCAGTTTTGAAGCACTTTGTTAAGCTTTCCTCCAACACAATATAACAACAAACACTGGAGGAACAATACAGAGTCATTCACAGACTACTCACTTATCTTTACTCACTACTCACCTCAAGATGTATCATCACCTGAGAACGATGTAATACTTTACATCTTTTAGATGACATTTCTTGCATAAATGTTAGTATAAATGTTAGTATAAGCACCAAATGCTTGATAATCCTGCACACAGTACATATACCTGGAAGTTCAAGTTAAAGTACCAATGATTGTCGCACACACACTAGGTGTGGTGACATTTGTCCTCTGCATTTGACCCATCACCCTTGTTCACCCCCTGGGAGGTGAGGGGAGCAGTGAGCAGCAGCGGTGCCGCGCCCGGGAATCCTTTTTGGTGATTTAACCCCCAATTCCAACCCTTGATGCTGAGTGCCAAACAGAGAGGTAATGGCTCCCATTTTTATAGTCTTTGGGGTTTGAACTCACAACCTACCGATATATGTATTTATATAAATATATATATATACGAGTATGTGTGTGTAAAGTGTGAACATGTGTGAATCGCAATCCTAGTTTGTGTGTAAAGTGTGAACAGGTGTGTATCACAATCCTAGTGTGTGTGTAAAGTGTGAAAAGGTGTGTATCACAACCCTAAAAGTGTGAAAAGGTGTGTATCACAATCCTAGTGTGTGTAAAGTGTGAAGATGTGTCTATCACAATCCTAGTGTGTGTGTAAAGTGTGAAAATGTGTGTATCACAATCCTAGTGTGTGTGTAAAGTGTGAAAAGGTGTGTATCACAACCTTAAACGTGTGAAAAAGGGTGTATCACAATCCTAGTGTGTGTGTAAAGTGTGAAGATGTGTCTATCACAATCCTAGTGTGTGTGTAAAGTGTGAACATGTGTGTATCACAATCCTAGTGTGTGTGTAAAGTGTGAAAAGGTTTGTATCACAACCTTAAAAGTGTGAAAAGGTGTGTATCACAATCCTAGTGTGTGTGTAAAGTGTGAAGATGTGTTTATCACAATCCTAGTGTGTGTGTAAAGTGTGAACATGTGTGTATCACAATCATAGTGTGTGTGTAAAGTGTGAAAATGTGTGTATCACAATCCTAGTGTGTGTGTGTAAAGTGTGAAAGTGTGTATCACAATCCTAGTGTGTGTGTAAAGTGTGAAAATGTGTGTATCACAACCCTAAAAGTGTGAAAAGGTGTGTATCACAATCCTAGTGTGTGTGTAAAGTGTGAAAATGTGTGTATCACAATTGTAGTGTGTGTGTAAAGTGTGAAAAAGTGTGTATCACAACCCTAAAAGTGTGAAAAGGTGTGTATCACAATCCTAGTGTGTGTGTAAAGTGTGAAGATGTGTCTATCACAATCCTAGTGTGTGTGTAAGGTGTGAACACGTGTGTGTCACAATCCTAGTGGGTGTGTAAAATGTGAAAATATGTGTATCACAATCCTAGTGTGTGTGTGTAAAGTGTGAAGATGTGTCTATCGCAATCCTAGTGTGTGTGTAAAGTGTGAAAAGGTGTGTATCACAACCCTAAAAGTGTGAAAAGGTGTGTATCACAATCATAGTGTGTGTGTAAAATGTGAAAATGTGTGTATCACAATCCTAGTGTGTGTGTAAAGTGTGAAGATGTGTCTTACACAATCCTAGTGTGTGCGTAAAGTGTGAACATGTGTGTATCACAATCATAGTGTGTGTGTAAAGTGTGAAAATGTGTGTATCACAATCCTAGTGTGTGTGTAAAGTGTGAAAGTGTGTATCACAATCCTAGTGTGTGTGTAAAGTGTGAAAATGTGTGTATCACAATCCTAGTGTGTGTGTAAAGTGTGAAACGGTGTGTATCACAATCCTAGTGTGTGTGTAAAGTGTGAAAATGTGTGTATCACAATCCTAGTGTGTATGTAAAGTGTGAAAAAGTGTGTATCTCAATCCTAGTGTGTGTGAAAAGGTGTGTATCACAATCCTAGTGTGTGTGTAAAGTGTGAACATGTGTGTATCACAATCCTAGTGTGTGTGTAAAGTGTGAAAATGTGTGTATCACAATCCTAGTGTGTGTGTAAAGTATGAAAAGGTGTGTATCACAACCCTAAACGTCTGAAAAAGTGTGTATCACAATTCTAGTGTGTGTGTAAAGTGTGAAAAGGTGTGTATCACAATCCTAGTGTGTGTGTAAAGTGTGAAACGGTGTGTATCACAATCCTAGTGTGTGTGTAAAGTGTGAACAGGTGTGTATCACAATCCTAGTGTGTATGTAAAGTGTGAAAAGGTGTGTATCACAATCCTAGTGTGTGTGAAAAGGTGTGTATCACAATCCTAGTGTGTGTGTAAAGTGTGAACATGTGTGTATCACAATCCTAGTGTGTGTGTAAAGTGTGAAAATGTGTGTATCACAATCCTAGTGTGTGTGTAAAGTGTGAAAATGTGTGTATCACAATCCTAGTGTGTATGTAAAGTGTGAAAAGGTGTGTATCACAATCCTAGTGTGTGTGTAAAGTGTGAACATGTGTGTATCACAATCCTAGTGTGTGTGTAAAGTGTGAAAAGGTGTGTATCCCAACCCTAAAAGTGTGAAAAGGTGTGTATCACAATCCTAGTGTGTGTGTAAAGTGTGAAGATGTGTCTATCACAATCCTAGTGTGTGTGTAAAGTGTGAACAGGTGTGTATCACAATCCTAGTGTGTGTGTAAAGTGTGAAAAGGTGTGTATCACAATCCTAGTGTGTGTGTAAAGTGTGAAAAGGTGTGTATCACAACCTTAAACGTGTGAAAAAGGGTGTATCACAATCCTAGTGTGTGTGTAAAGTGTGAAAATGTGTGTATCACAATCCTAGTGTGTGTGAAAAGGTGTGTATCACAATTCTAGTGTGTGTGTAAAGTGTGAAAATGTGTGTATCACAATCCTAGTGTGTGTGAAAAGGTGTGTATCACAATCCTAGTGTGTGTGTAAAGTGTGAAGATGTGTGTATCACAATCCTAGTGTGTGTGTAAAGTGTGAACAGGTGTGTATCACAATCTTAGTGTGTGTGAAAAGGTGTGTATCACAATCCTAGTGTGTGTGTGTCAAGTGTGAAGATGTGTGTATCACAATCCTAGTGTGTGTGTAAAGTGTGAACAGGTGTGTATCACAATCTTAGTGTGTGTGAAAAGGTGTGTATCACAATCCTAGTGTGTGTGTGTCAAGTGTGAAGATGTGTGTATCACAATCCTAGTGTGTGTGTAAAGTGTGAAAAGATGTGTAGCACAACCCTAAAAATGTGAAAAAGGGTGCATCACAATCCTAGTGTGTGTGTAAAGTGTGAAAGTGTGTATCACAATCCTAGTGTGTGTGTAAAGTGTGAAACGGTGTGTATCACAATCCTAGTGTGTGTGTAAAGTGTGAAAATGTGTGTATCACAATCCTAGTGTGTATGTAAAGTGTGAAAAGGTGTGTATCACAATCCTAGTGTGTGTGTAAAGTGTGAACATGTGTGTATCACAATCCTAGTGTGTGTGTAAAGTGTGAAAATGTGTGTATCACAATCCTAGTGTGTGTGTAAAGTATGAAAAGGTGTGTATCACAACCCTAAACGTCTGAAAAAGTGTGTATCACAATTCTAGTGTGTGTAAAGTGTGAAAAGGTGTGTATCACAATCCTAGTTTGTGTGTACAGTGTGAAGATGTGTCTATCACAATCCTAGTGTGTGTGTAAAGTGTGAATTTGTGTATCACAATCCTATAGTGTGTTTAAAGTGTGAAACGGTGTGTATCACAATCCTAGTGTGTGTGTAAAGTGTGAACATGTGTGTATCACAATCTTAGTGTGTGTGTAAAGTGTGAACAGGTGTGTATCACAATCCTAGTGTGTGTGTAAAGTGTGAAAAGGTGTGTATCACAACCCTAAAAGTGTGAAAAGGTGTGTATCACAATCCTAGTGTGTGTGTAAAAAGTAAAAATGTGTGTATCACACTCCTAGTTTGTGTGTACAGTGTGAAGATGTGTCTATCACAATCCTAGTGTGTGTGTAAAGTGTGAAATTGTGTATCACAATCCTATAGTGTGTTTAAAGTGTGAAACGGTGTGTATCACAATCTTAGTGTGTGTGTAAAGTGTGAACAGGTGTGTATCACAATCCTAGTGTGTGTGTAAAGTGTGAAGATGTGTGTATCACAATCCTAGTGTGTGTGTAAAGTGTGAAAGTGTGTATCACAATCCTAGTGTGTGTAAAGTGTGAAAAGGTGTGTATCACAATCCTAGTGTGTGTGTAAAGTGTGAAAATGTGTGTATCACAATCCTAGTGTGTGTGTAAAGTGTGAAAATGTGTGTATCACAATCCTAGTGTGTGTGTAAAGTGTGGAAATTGTGTATCACAATCCTAGTGTGTGTGTAAAGTGTGAAAAGGTGTGTATCACAATCCTAGTGTGTGTGTAAAGTGTGAAAAGGTGTGTATCACAACCCTAAAAGTGTGAAAATGTGTGTATCACAATCCTAGTGTGTGTGTAAAGTGTGAAAAGGTGTGTAGCACAACCCTAAAAGTGTGAAAATGTGTGTATCACAATCCTAGTGTGTGTGTAAAGTGTGAAAAGGTGTGTATCACAACCCTAAAAATGTGAAAAAGGGTGCATCACAATCCTAGTGTGTGTGTAAAGTGTGAAAGTGTGTATCACAATACTAGTGTGTGTGTAAAGTGTGAAAAGGTGTGCATCACATTCCTAGTATGTGTGTAAAGTGTGAAAGTGTGTATCACAACCCTAGTGTGTGTGTAAAGTGTGAACGTGTGTGTATCACAATCCTAGTGTGTGTGCAAGATGTGTGTGTACAGCATTGTGTGTAATATTTCACAAACACCGTGAAGCAGAGTCTATATTAGGCACATCTGCACACTGCTTGTGTTTACCGTGTGTAGACTTGTGTGAATTGTGTGAACATGTAACATCGAGTGTGTATGCAAAGCGAGGAGAGGAGCGAGAGAGGGGAGAGAGATAGTGCAGGGGGCGTGGCCAGCCTGGCCAAGGCTTTTTCAGCACCATGGATAGCTCCAGTCTGTGCGCGTGCGTGCGTGTGTGCGTCCGTCCTCACCGCGCGTGTGCGTCCGTGGCGTGGATCGCGGCGTTGCCTTTCTCCTGAAAACTCCCTTTTTGGTTTTTTTTGGGGGTTTATTTGTCACGAGTGGATCCTGGTTCTCCCGCCTTCCCACTCGTGTTCAGAGCATGGCTGCGTGACCGTCGCCCACCCGCGGGGATGTTCCTCCGAGCCACGCGGATCCCACTTTAGGGTACCAGGGAACACCGGGGAAGTTGGACCCGCATCTGCAACACCGGCGTGGGTACGCGCGTGCGCGTGCGGTCCGATTCATTCGGGAGGACATCGGCCGGGATGAGGTCGGACTTTCTGGATCGTTCCTAAAGACCGAGGAGCGTGGGGTGGGGAAGGAGGAGGAAAAAAAGCCACGGTTCGTATTTGCGTGTCGCACGAAGAAGGAGGACGGACATGAAGAAGTTTCGGAAGGTTCTGGACGGCTTGACCACGTCGTCCCCCGGCGGCAGCACCGTGGGGTCTCCTTCGTGCGGCAGCGCGGCCGGGACGCCCACGGCGGCGGCGCCCACCCCCAGGGAGATCGACGTGCTGGAGACACTCGTGTCGGAAAACTTTCAGCTGTGTAAGGTGGGTGCACGCAGGAAAAAAAAAAAAAAAAAAAAAAAAAAAAATCGCGATTTTTATTCATCCCGATTGTAATTCAAATTTTATTTTATTTTTTTAAGGTTACATTAAAAAAAAAAACATTTTCAGGCAACCAAAAGGCACTTTTATAACTTGTAACAAGTTGTTTAATTTCAATTATTATACCAAATAATACTTTGTGAGAGTCTGTTTGAATCGGGAATTGATTCTGAATTATTTAATTTTTTTATAAAAAAATAAATAAAAAAATCCATTCATCATTTTCAAATTTTTAAAAACATTATTTTTTATTATTATTTTTTTTACAAAGATTACATTTTTAAAAGTACGTTTTCAGGAAACCAAAAGACACTTTTATAACTTATAACAAGTTGTTTAATTTTCATTATCATACCAAATGATACTTTGTGAGAGTCTGTTTGAATCGGGAATCGATTCTGAATTATTTAATTTTTTAATTAAAAAAAAAAAAAATCCATTCATCATTTTCAAATTTTTAAAAACATTATTATTTTAAATTTTTTGTTTACAAAGATTACATTTTTAAAAGTATGTTTTCAGGGAACCAAAAGGCACTTTTATAACGTGTAACAGGTTGTTTGATTTCAATTATTATACCAAATAATACTTTGTGAGAGTCTGTTTGAATCGGGAATTGATTCTGAATTATTTAATTTTTTTATAAAAAAAAAAAAAAAAAAAAAAAAAATCCATTCATCATTTTCAAATTTTTAAAAACATTATTTTTAATTTTTTTTTTTTTTACAAAGATTACATTTTTAAAAGTACGTTTTCAGGCAACCAAAAGGCACTTTTATAACTTCTAACAAATTTTATAATTTCAATTATTATACCAAATAATACTTTGTGAGAGTCTGTTTGAATCGGCAATTGATTCTGAATCGATTCGTCACCCCAGGAATCGGAATCATATCGAATTGATTCACATTCTTACTATTTTACATTGTTTTTCTGCATGTGAAACTTAAATTGTTCTCCTTAAATTATGTTTTGTGTTGATATTTTTGGGTGTCTGTGATGGATTATTTGGATTTACATGATTTCTGAGGGGGAAAATTGCTACGATTTTTATACGATTCTGTCTTTGTCGGAGGAAAAACGTGGTACAAGTGAATATTTTACTGTACTCACTTGATTAACGGTTTCAACCGATTACGATTCAATTGCGAATTTTAATTTTTTAATTTTTTATTTTTTTTATAATATCCATTCATCATTTTCAAATGTTTTTAAACATTTTTTAATTTTTTTTTTTTTTTTTTACAAATATTACATTTTTAAAAGTACGTTTTCAGGCAACTAAAAGGCACTTTTATAACTTGTAACAAGTTTAATTTTCATTATCATACCAAATGATACTTTGTGAAAGTCTGTTTGAATCGGGAATTGATTCAGAATCGATTTGTCACCCCAGGAATCGGAATTAGATCGAATTGATTCACATTCTTACTATTTTACATTGTTTTTCTGCATGTGAAACTTTAATTATTCTCCTTAAATTATGTTTTGTGCATACTTGCCAACCCTCCCGGATTTTCCAGGAGACTCCCGAAATTCAGCGCCTCTCCCGAAAACCTCCCGGGACAAATTTTCTCCCGAAAATCTCCCGAAATTCATGCGGACCTGAGTGACGTGTCGACAGCCTGTTTTCACGTCCGTAAAGCAGTTCGTCTTCCGTAAACAGCAATGTTGTGACACTCTTAAACAGGACAATACTGCCATCTACTGTACATGCATATGTGACAATAACATCTAGGGCTTTTAGAGAGTGCAGTGCACAACTGCGCACACAACGAAACAGAATGCATCATCAGAGAGGGTGTTCAGCATGGTTAGAAAAATAGTGACAGAGAATAGAACAAGGGTGGACAATTCAATCCTTAACTCAACAATGAGTAGATGAGTGTTATGTGTGTGTATATGCGTAAATAAATGAACACTGAAATTCAAATATTTTTCTTATTTATATATATATAATGAAATAAATAAATATATATATATATATATATATATATATATATATATATATATATATATATATATATATATATATATATATATATATATATATATATAGCTAGAATTCACTGAAAGTCAAGTATTTCTTTTTATATATATAGTTTTATATATATATATATATATATATATATATATATATATATATATATATATATATATATATATTAAATACTTGCCTTGGTGAATTCTAGCTGTAAATATACTCTTGCCCTCTTAACCACGCCCCCAACCACGCCCCCCCCCCGGGACCACACCCCCCCCCCCACCCTCACCCCCACCCGAAATCGGAGGTCTCAAGGTTGGCAAGTATGGTTTTGTGTTCATATTTTTGGGTGTCTGGGATGGATTATTTGGATTTACATGATTTCTGAGTGGAAAAATTGCTACGATTTTCGTACGATTCTGTCTTTGTCGGAGGAAAAACGTGTTACAAGTGAATATTTTATTGTACTCACTTGATTAACAGTTTCATCCGATTACGATTCGATTGAGAATTTTTTTTAAATTCTTTTATAATTTTTTAAATAAAATCCATTCATCATTTTCCAATTTTTTATTTACTTTTATTTTTATTTTTATTTTTTTTTTTACAAAAATTACATTTTTTAAAATCAGTTTTCATGCAACCAAAAGGCACTTTTATAACTTGTAACAAATTGTTTAATTTCAATTATCATACCAAATAATATTTTGTGAAAGTCTGTTTGAATCGGCAATTGATTCTGAATTGATTCCTCACCCCAGGAATCGGAATCAGATCGAATCGATTCACACTCCTACTATTTTACATTGTTTTTCTGCATGTAAAACTTTAATTATTCTCCTTAAATTGTTTTTTCATATTTTGGGGTGTCTGTGATGGATTATTTGGATTTACATGATTTCTGAGGGGGAAAATTGCTACGATTTTTATACGATTCTGTCTTTGTCGGAGAAAAAACGTGGTACAAGTGAATATTTTACTGTACTCACTTGATTAACGGTTTCATCCGATTACGATTCGATCGAGAATTTTTTTATTTTTATTTTTTATTTTTTTGTATAAAATCCATTCATTTTCAAATGTTTTTAAACATTTTTTAATTTATTTTTTTTTAACAAAGATTACATAGCTCACTTGAAGGAATATGTTGCGAGTTGTCCAGTGAAAGGTTGTACAAATGCTTTCAAAGTTAAAATACTCGCTCACATGTCACGGAAACACAGGCATTTTTTTTGCCGATTCTAGATACAGTGACGCAGTGGGTAGAGCTCGTGCCTCACAGTGAGAGGGTCCTGGGTTCGATTCCCGGGCTCGGGGTTCTTTGTGTGTGGAGTTTGCATGTAAATTCCTGGCAACCACAGATGACGCTATTTTTATCGTAAATTCTCCAGGTTTTTTTGTAAACAGGTTAAACATGTATCTGTTTTTTTCTTACTAATTTACTATAAACAAAAACAGTTATCAACTGTAAAAATTACGGATTCAACATCTACATATCGTAATGTCCTATACATCGTGACTATTTTATAGAGTAAATTCCTGGCAACCACAGATGATGCTATTTCACCCTAAATACTCTAGTTTTTTTGGTAAACATGTTAAAAATGTATCAGATTTTTTCCTAGTAATTTACCCGAAACAAAAACACTTATCAACTGTAAAAAATACGGATTCAACATCTACATAACGTAATGTCCTATACATCATGACTGTAAATTGCATGGAAATGAACCACATTTGTTTACGTGTGTTGGAACTGCTTGCGCGCAGCTATTTAACATATTCAGAGCGTTTAAGGCTCATTTTTAATAGCTCACTCGAAGGAACATGTTGTGAGTTGGCCAGTGAAAGGTTGTACAAATGCTTTCAAAGTTAAAATACTCATATACCCGCTCACATGTCACGGAAACACAGGGATTTTTTTGCAGATTCTAGATACAGTGACGCAGTGGTTAGAGCTCGAGCCTCAGAGTGAGAGGGTCCTGGGTTCGATTCCCGGGCTAGGGGTTCTTTGTGTGTGGAGTTTTACATGTATCTGTTTTTTTCCTACTAATTTCCTATAAACAAAAACAGTTATCAACTGTAAAAATTACGGATTCAATATCTACATATCGTAATGTCCTATACATCGTGACTATTTTATAGAGTGAATTCCTGGCAACGACAGATGATGCTATTTAAGGCTCATTTTTAAAAGCTCACTCGAAGGAACATGTTGTGAGTTGTCCAGTGAAAGGTTGTACAAATGCTTTCAAAGTTAAAACACTCGCTCACATGTCACGGAAACACAGGCATTTTTTGCTGATTCTAGTTACAGAGACGCAGTGGGTAGAGCTCGTGCTTCACAGTGAGAGGGTCCTGGGTTCGATTCCCGGGCTCGGGGTTCTTTGTGCGTGGAGTTTGCATGTAAATTCCTGGCAACCACAGATGACGCTATTTTTATCGTAAATTCTCCAGGTTTTTTTTGTAAACAGGTTAAACGTGTATCTGTTTTTTTCCTACTAATTTACTATAAACAAAAACAGTTATCAACTGTACAAATTACGGATTCAACATCTACATATCGTAATGTCCTATACATCGTGACTATTTTATAGAGTAAATTCCTGGCAACCACAGATGATGCTATTTCACCCTAAATACTCTAGTTTTTTTGGTAAACATGTTAAAAATGTATCAGATTTTTTCCTAGTAATTTACCCGAAACAAAAACACTTATCAACTGTAAAAAATACGGATTCAACATCTACATAACGTAATGTCCTATACATCGTGACTGTAAATTGCATGGAAATGAACCACATTTTTAATAGCTCACTCAAAGGAACATGTTGTGAGTTGTCCAGTGAAAGGTTGTACAAATGCTTTCAAAGTTAAAATACTCGCTCACATGTCACGGAAACACGGGCATTTTTTGCCGATTCTAGATACAGTGTCGCAGTGGTTAGAGCTCGTGCCTCACTGTGAGAGGGGCCTGGGTTCGATTCCCGGGCTCGGGGTTCTTTGTGTGTGGAGTTTGCATGTTCTCCCCGGGTACTCCGGGTTCCTCCAAAGACACGCACCTGAGGATTGGCTGATTGGCGACGCAAAAAATTGTTTTACAGGGAATTCCTGGCAACCACAGCCGCCGGGATTTTACAGAAAATTCAATATTTCATGAACATGTTGTGAGTTGTCCAGTGAAAGGTTGTACAAATGCTTTCAAAATTTAAATACTCATATACCCGCTCACATGTCACGGAAACACAGGGATTTTTTTTGCCGATTCTAGATACAGTGACATAGTGGTTAGAGGTTAGAGGGAAAATTGCTATGATTTTTATACGATTCTGTCTTTGTCAGAGGAAAAACATGTTACAAGTGAATATTTTACTGTACTCACTTGATTAACGGTTTCATCCGATTACGATTCGATTGAGAATTTTTATTTTTTTATTTTTTTTTTATAAAATCCATTCATCATTTTCAAATGTTTTTTAAACATTTTTTAATTTTTTTTTTTTAACAAAGATTACATAGCTCACTTGAAGGAACATGTTGTATGTTGGCCAGTGAAAGGTTGTACAAATGCTTTCAAAGTTAAAATACTCGCTCACATGTCACGGAAACACAGGGATTTTTTTTGCCGATTCTAGATACAGTGACTCAGTGGTTAGAGCTCGTGCCTCACAACGAGAGGGTCCTGGGCTCGATTCCCCGGCTAGGGGTTCTTTGTGTGTGAAGTTTGCATGTAAATTCCTGGAAACCACAGATGACGCGTTTTGACCGTAAATCTTCTTTTTTTTTTTTTTTTTGTAAACATGGTTTTTTTTCATAGTGAGCAAAAACAGGTAGTGTAAAATTAACCGTTTTTAATGAACCGTAATTATACTGTAAATTGTGTGGATTATTATTATTATCATTTTTAATATTTTTTAAGTTTGTCCGAAAGAGATGATACGGTATCGTCTGCTCACAGATGCTACCTGCTGGTGGTTTGTGCACACTGCAGCGAGTCCTGGATAGTTAGTCACACGCAGGGTTCTCACGAGAATGAGGCAAATAAAAATCTGGGTTTCGGTATAGGTGCATGGGTGTGCTTTCCCCCCCCGCCCAGAGAGGAAGTGGGTGACGAGCACTCTCTCCGTGTTGCATCAGCGAGCACACACAAATGGCGTGGTGACATAACCGGCGTCCCTGCCTTGCATACAGAGTGCACACAAGAGGGACCCTGCAGCCCTGATGTGTTTTGCACCGGGGGGAAGGAGGAGGAGGTGTGGCGGGGTTATAGGTGTATTTATAGCTTTCCAGAGCTGACTGCGGCGATTATTCCTCACGCGCCAAAGAGAAAAGGCTGAATTTCGGCGAGGGGCCGTGAATAATTCATTGTGGAACCCGAGAGTATTTGGCTTGTTGGCGGTGCCACCTTTTCAAAGTGGCCGGTTCGCTTTCTCCAAAAAAGAAAGGGATGCTGCAAACGTGATCGCCTCGTCCAGAGCAGGAAGCTGCGCCTTCCTCGCTGAGTGCTCTAACGTGGCGTCGGTATTAATACGCCGCATCCTTTCCAGCTCTTTGTGCAAAGCAGGATGTGTGTGTGTGCGTGCGTAGGTGACTTGCACAAAATCACGTAAAAAAAACATCCAAAAAGCGCCAACAAGACTACGTTTACATCTCGAAGTATTAGCAATATTGTTATTATCAGCACTAACGCAAAGGAACTACTTTTTGTGGCGCGGTGATCACTAACTAGTTTATGCTGCTATGTCGACATGCTGAGCTGCTGCATCGCCTCTGAGTTGGTGAAAGTTCATTCTCGATGACAAATCACGCCTCTCGTGGATAGTAGAAGGTTGTGGACTAGAGATGTCCGATAATATCGGACTGCCGATATTATCGGCCGATAAATGCTTTAAAATGTGATATCGGAAATTATCGGTATCGACAGCAAAAAGACTCACAATTGAGGAACAGCTGTGGATCAAGTGGATTCTGTGGCAGTTTTACCAGAATTATTAATTGTCACGTTCAAACACTGAGGACATTTATTAAACAAGACAAAAGGCAAGGAATCAAACAGAGACAGAATTCAATTTGGACTCAATTGAGGAGAGACAGCGTCAACCTGTAACCTCTTACAGTGTCTTAGCACGCTTTGACGAAGAAGGTTTTCGTCTTCTCTTTATTACAATATTCAATGTTCACGCACCAACACATGTCTCAGCAGGAATGGGGAGTATGTAAAACAGTCATTGTTTTCGGTCGCTTTGAAGACCAAGAAGTGGGATTTCTCGGGCTTGGGCTCTTCCTGGATCCAGCTGGGGCAGGTGTTGGAGGACAATGGATAACCTCTCCCGTCTCCTGACCACAGTTGCTTCAAAAGGGCAGCGGGTCGTAAATAGCGTTGACTTCAAAGAGAGTTCGTTTAACACTTCAAAGAGAGTTCCTCTGGAAGTTGAACAGATCCTGCCATCTGTCCGTGTTGAAATCACAGTGGCGTTTCACGAGCGTTCTTCCTCTTGTTAGGCCTCGAAAGACAGCATTCATAATACAACGTTTCTTTTGTGATAACTTACAAACAATTATTCCAACATTAATAGTTTATAATTATTAAGTATGTAATAAACATGTTTTGTATTCAGTTTAGAAATGTATTATTATTAAATAATGAAAGGAAAAATACGGGCGAAGGGCCATTATTGTATTGGGTTAGAATTACAGCCGTCAAGTGATATTCTCCAAAAAATCGGATTAATCATGATCATTGGCGTAAAATTTCCTTAAACCCTTTAAATAATTTGATGTGATTTTATTTTTATTTGTAATTTTTTTTACAAAAAATTGCAGAAAAATACAATATATATATATGCAGGAATATGAGTTTAAATAAATAATAATATAACCTGTGATTTTTTACTATGATTATAGATAGGGATGTCCGATAATATCGGACTGCCGATATTATCGGCCGATAAATGCTTTAAAATGTGATATCGGAAATTATCGGTATCGACAGCAAAAAGACTCACAATTGAGGAACAGCTGTAGATCAAGTGGATTCTGTGGCAGTTTTACCAGAATTATTAATTGTCACGTTCAAACACTGAGGACATCTATTAAACAAGACAAAAGGCAAGGAATCAAACAGAGACAGAATTCAATTTGGACTCAATTGAGGAGAGACAGCGTCAACCTGTAACCTCTTACAGTGTCTTAGCACGCTCTGACGAAGAAGGTTTTCGTCTCCTCTTTATTACAATATTCAATGTTCACGCACCAACACATGTCTCAGCAGGAATGGGGAGTATGTAAAACAGTCATTGTTTTCGGTCGCTTTGAAAACCAAGAAGTGGGATTTCTCGGGCTTGGGCTCTTCCTGGATCCAGCTGGGGCAGGTGTTGGAGGACAATGGGTAACCCCTCCCGTCTCCTTACCACAGTTGCTTCAAAAGGGCAGCGGGTCGTAAATAGCGTTGACTTCAAAGAGAGTTCGTTTAACACTTCAAAGAGAGTTCCTCTGGAAGTTGAGCAGATCCTGCCATCTGTCCGTGTTGAAATCACAGTGGCGTTTCACGAGCCTTCTTCCTCTTGTTAGGCCTCGAAAGACAGCATTCATAATACAACGTTTCTTTTGTGATAACTTACAAACAATTATTCCAACATTAATAGTTTATAATTATTAAGTATGTAATAAACATGTTTTGTATACAGTTTAGAAATGTATTATTATTAAATAATGAAAGGAAAAATACGGGCGAAGGGCCATTATTGTATTGGGTTAGAATTACAGCCGTCAAGTGATATTCTCCAAAAAAATCGGATTAATCATGATCATTGGCGTAAAATTTCCTTAAGCCCTTTAAATAATTTGATGTGATTTTATTTTAATTTTTAATTTTTTTTACAAAAAAATGCAGAAAAATACAATATATATATATGCAGGAATATGAGTTTAAATAAATAATAATATAACCTGTGATTTTTTACTATGATTATAAACAGAGATGTCCGATAATATCGGACTGCCGATATTATCGGCCGATAAATGCTTTAAAATGTGATATCGGAAATGATCGGTATCGACAGCAAAAAGACTCACAATTGAGGAACAGCTGTAGATCAAGTGGATTCTGTGGCAGTTTTACCAGAATTATTAATAGTTTATAATTATTAAGTATGTAATAAACATGTTTTGTATACAGTTTAGAAATGTATTATTATTAAACAATGAAAGGAAAAATACTGGCGAAGGGCCATTATTGTATTGGGTTAGAATTACAGCCGTCAAGTGATATTAAAAAAAAAAATCGGATTAATCATGATCATTGGCGTAAAATTTCCTTAAATCCTTTAAATATTTTGATGTGATTTTTTTGTATTTTATTTTATTTATTTTTTTACAAAAAATTGCAGTAAATACAATATATATATGCAGTAATATGAGTTTAAAAAAAATAAAAATATAACCTGTAATTTTATAGACTGCCGATATTATCGTCCGATAAATGCTTTAAAATGTGTTATCGGCATCGGTATCAAAAAGTAAAATGTATTACTTTTTAAAATGCTGCTTTGTACACGGACGTAGGTAGAAGTACAGAGCGCCAATAAACCTTAAAGGCACTGCCTTTGCGTGCCGGCCCAGTCACATAATATCTACGGCTTTTCACATGGTCAACAGCCATACAGGTCACACTGAGAGTGGCCGTATAAACAACTTTAACACTGTTACAAATATGCGCCCCACTGTGAACCCACACCAAACAAGAATGACAAACACTTTTCGGGAGAACATCCGCACCGTAACACAACATAAACACAACAGAACAAATACCCAGAACCCCTTGCAGCACTAACTCTTCCGGGACGCTACAATATACACCCCCCGCTACCCACTCAACCTCCTCATGCTCTCTCAGGGAGAGCATATCCCAAATTCCAAGCTGCTGTTTTGAGGCATGTTAACAAAAATAATGCACTGAGAGAACGTCCAAACATTCACACAAATACGATTCTCATGCTAGCATGCTAACATTAGCATGCTAACCTTTCCAGCTCATTTTTACGCTTTTTTAATGCTAATTCCGCAGCCATACAACTTAGAATCATATAACTTGGTATGTGAGACATGCTAACTGTTAGCATGCTAACCTTTTCAGCTAATTTGACCCTTTTTTTTTTGTTAATTCTGCAGCCATTCATCTTAGACTCATATAACTTGATATGTGAGACATGCTAACTGTTAGCATGCTAACACTATCATGCAAACTTTTTTTTTTTTAGCAAAGTTTACATATATATATATATTTTGGCCCTGTGATGAGGTGTGTCCAGAGTGTAATGCCTTCTGCCCGAATGCAGCTGAGATAGGCTCCAGCACCCCCCGCGATCACGAAAGGGACAAGCGGTAGGAAATGGATGGATGGATGGATGTATATATTTTTTCTTTACATTATTTTCCCCCCCAGTAAGAATATAATGATAATGTTAATAATATAATTGTGTAACTGCATAACTTAGTGTGTCAACAATTCTGCCTGTACAAAAATAATAATATTTGTTTACATATATTTTTTGTATTTTTATTATTATACATGTATTTTTCATACATTATTTCTTCATTAATTTCTCCTCGGGGATTAATAAAGTATTTCAGATTCTGATTCTTATTCTGATATATACCAATGTTTATTATTGTTGATGTATTAATTAATTCACCCATAATTTAGTATTCTTTTTTTTTTTATTAGCGACCTGACTAAACTTTGTCTGTATTTTAAAAATAATTTAATTCCGAAAGCTCCTAATATTTTAAATCAGGGGTTTCTAAAAATGTTCCACCAAGGGCCACATACTGCAAGCCAAGTATGTGGAGCCATCTTGTATTTTTTTTTATTTGAATACAAAAATACAATTAAAAAATAATAATAATAAAAAAATAAAATAAAATAAAAAAATAAATATATATATACATATATATATTTATAATTTTTTTTAAAGGTAACTAAGTATATTTATATTAATTATTAGTTTAAAAAAGGCCCGATTTTTCTTATTACATTCCAATTTATAGCAAATTTTTTTCTTAAAATTTTACTATTGTTTTTTTCCCTGACAATATGCCACAGACCAACAAAACTCAGTCCGTAGGCCCCAAATAGCAGCACTTTGGACACCCCTGGTGTAGTCTGTCCCCTCGCTCAGAGTCAGCTGGGATAGGCTCCAGCTCAGATAAGCCTTAGAAAAAAAAATGGACAGGAACACGCCAGAGATTAGCATTAGCTCAGCAAAAGTAAACAAGGAGAAAAAAATCAATCACAATTTATCGATATAGCCTTCATGTCACGCCGTGCTTGACAGCCGAGTTATGTGTTTGTGTTGTCCCCTGTTTAGATCCTGTCCAGCGCTCTTATTTTGTAGTTTCCACTTCCTGTCACTTGTCTTTGCAGCACCTTTACTTTGTTTGCCACGTTTCGTAATTAAGTCCATTCCTGCTTCTCACGTATAAACTGTTGCTGACTGCTTGCATAGCTCCCCCCCTGCTTCATGTGCACTCCCAGCTGCACTAGGGTTTTGTTTATATACCTTTTACCGGTACGCGGACTCCTGCTGTCCTCTGCATTTTGGGATCGCAATCTAAATGTGTAAATAATATTTTTTTTACAAAATCTGAGCTGCTTTCTGAATGACAAAGAAATAATATTTTGAAATATTGTATTTTATTTGTAAGAGTGTGTGCTTATGTCGCTAACTTCTCCAAGTTAGTCATGACTTCTGCAGTGTGGGAAGATGCTATAACTCATTTTTATTTTTTTTTTAATCCCGTTTCATTGGTTTATATGTTTCAAATGATGTGGTGGGTGTTGTGGGTGCAGAAGTGCTGATAGAAGCGTTTATTGAAATCTCCCTCAGACTGAATGAAGAAAAGTGTGAAATGTGAGGTAGCAGGTGGCTGAGAGGCTCATTGAATCTCTCCTCTCCTTTCTAGCAGAGAAGGGATAAGGGAGACGATGAAGTGGATTACTCACAGGCTTTTCTTATTGGTTGTTGGACTGACAAGGAGCTGAGAGAAAGGGCTTGAAACATTTTTTATATATATAAAAAACATAGCCTGTTTGTTTTTGGGTCATTTTTACATTGCATTGTTGGCACTTTGTATTTTATATTTATTTAAGCGTATGTAAAAAGTAGTGCTGTCAAATGATACATTTTTAAAATCAGATTAATTAGATTACATTTTTCATGATTATTCACAGTAAATGACTGCACCTTGACTATATATATATATATATATATATATATATATATATATATATATATATATATATATATATATATATATATATGTATGTATATATATTTGTTCATATGTATGTGCACGTGTGTATATGCATATTTGGGATTTTTTCTTTTTTAATTATGCATAATTCTTCATCTAAACGGGAATATATAAACATATCATCAGTCGATATCCCAGTGAGAGCAGACATTGTACAGTAAAGGATTGTTTTATTATGCTCGTAGTTTGTATATCTTGTATAGTACTTATGCTTAGTGTTTCACTAAAGCTGCATCTGTTTAGCACACAGCTTCTAAAACTTGTAGGCCATCCTCCTAATGTTCAGGCTCAAAAATATAAAGTTCTGGATCATTATTTATCCTAACGTAGTCTTT
This sequence comes from Nerophis lumbriciformis, assembly GCF_033978685.3. Classification (NCBI taxonomy): domain Eukaryota; kingdom Metazoa; phylum Chordata; class Actinopteri; order Syngnathiformes; family Syngnathidae; genus Nerophis; species Nerophis lumbriciformis. The sequence goes on from NC_084578.2 coordinate 5,706,891, forward strand.
GTTGTCTCTCATGAAGTCTGCCATGATTAGTAGTGTTGTTGTTGTTGAAGGGAAAAGCAAACGTTGTGATTCGTCTGTGAAATTAATACACCGACGTAGGCTTAAAATGAGCAAAATATGTAAATATTACATGTTATTATGAATGTTACTACATGACATATATACTTACATCATGTATATATTACATGTTATTATGAATGTTGCTAGATACTACATATGTACTTACATCATGTATATATTACATGTTATAATGAATGTTACTACATGACATATATACTTACATCATGTATATATTACATGTTATTATGAATGTTACTACATGACATATATACTTACATCATGTATATATTACATGTTATTATGAATGTTACTACATGACATATATACTTACATCATGTATATATTACATGTTATTATGAATGTTACTACATGACATATATACTTACATCATGTATATATTACATGTTATTATGAATGTTACTACATGACATATATACTCACATCATGTATATATTACATGTTATTATGAAGAGAGAAAGGACTTGAAACATTTTTTATATATATAAAAAACATAGCCTGTTTGTTTTTGGGTCATTTATTACATTGCATTGTTGGCACTTTGTATTTTATGTTTATTTAAGCGTATGTAAAAAGTAGTGCTGTCAAATGATACATTTTTAAAATCAGATTAATTAGATTACATTTTTCATGATTATTCATAGTAAATGACTGCACCTTGACTATATATATATATATATATATATATATATAAATATTAAAGGAGTCATACTATTATTAATATTTTCAAAATTTCTAAATCTCCCCGTCATCTTTGTTGTAGCGGTGTAGCGTGCAAGGACGGGAGTGGAAGAAGTGTCAAAAGATGGCGCTAGCTGTTTTAATGACATTCAGATTTTACTTCAATCAATAAAGGAGCAGCATCTCCTCATCCGCCGGAACTGTGTCCCTTGAAAAACCGTCCGACCGGAACTCTCTAATAACTAAAGTTCCTTGGGTGAATAATGTAAACTCACTACACCGGTATGTTTTAGTGCTTTCATGGCGAGTTTACTGACAGATATAAGTAAGAACTTTACACTACTTTATATTAGAAATGGCAACAGCGGAGGATGAATGTCACATAACAAGAAGATAGAGGAGGAAGAAGAAGATTATCGACTACAAATGTCATGATCCGTGGCCCGGATCATGTTTTGTTATTTTCTGTTAGTTTTGGACTCCCTTAGTTCCTGTTTGTGCACATCTGGGTTTGTTTTAGTTTCCATGGGGATTAATTGGGTTCACCTGCCTGTGGTTAGTGGTCGGCACGCTCACCTGTTATCGACCACTAATCAGAGAGCTATTTATTCACCTTTCTCGCCATTGTTTGCATCATGCAACAGTTGCGTTTGTATTTCTTTGTCTCCGAGTTTATGCTTCCTGTGCTAAGAGGTACCTTAGCTTCTCGTGCGATTGGCACGTTTTCTGTTTTTTTGGTACGTGTTTGATTTTCAAAAAATTAGATCATGTTCCTACCTGCACGACTTGTCCGGAGTAGTCCATCTGTATCCCGGGAGAACGAACCCCGCAGAAAGATGCGACCCCCCCACACGTAACAACAAAGGCATATGCAGATCCCAAATACAGATCAGCAGGTATCAAAAGGTAAGACAAGTGGCTTTTGCATAATATTGCGAAACAAAACGCCAGATAATATGTCTTACCTTATACAGACACCATAATAATACTCCTATGTTGAAGCACAGTACAATCCATCAAGCGGTGTGGCTTCTAGCTTACCAAAGTCGTACTAAAACATTTTGATAGATTTTTGAGCGCCATGTGTAATGTTCTATATTTTCAATGGAACATATAAAATGTTGTTGTTTACTGCCATCATATTGCAGTCTACACGTATCTCTTATGTGTGACTGCCATCTACTGGTCACACTTATCATTACACCATGTACCAAATAAAATAGCTTCGAGGTCGGTTAGCACTACCAGAATTATTCCGTACATTAGGCACACTACGTTATAAGGCGCACTGACGAGTTTTGAGACAAAAACAAAGATTTTAAGTGCGCCTTATAGTCCGGAAAATACGGTATTTGGCCGGATTTAAAGGCCTACTGAAATGCGATTTTCTTATTTAAACGGGGATAGCAGGTCCATTCTATGTGTCATACTTGATCATTTCGCGATATTGCCATATTTTTGCTGAAAGGATTTAATAGAGAACATCGACGATAAAGTTTGCAACTTTTGGTCGCTAATAAAAAAGCCTAGCAGACGAGTAGCGTGACGTCACAGGTTGTGGAGCTCCTCACATCCGCACATTGTTTACAATCATGGCCACAAGCAGCGAGAGCGATTCGGACCGAGAAAGCGACGATTTCCCCATTAATTTGAGCGAGCATGAAAGATTTGTGGATGAGGAAAGTGAGAGTGAAGGACTAGAGGGCAGTGGGAGCGATTCAGATAGGGAAGATGCTGTGAGAGGCGGGTGGGACCTGATATTCAGCTAAAACAGTAAATAAACACAAGACATATATATATACTCTATTAGCCACAACATAACCAGGCTTATATTTAATATGCCACAAATGAATCCCGCATAACAAACACCTCCCCCCTCCCGTCCATATAACCCGCCAACAGAGGTGGGTAGTAACGCGCTACATTTACTCCGTTACATCTACTTGAGTAACTTTTGGGATAAATTGTACTTCTAAGAGTAGTTTTAATGCAACATACTTTTACTTTTACTTAAGTATATTTATAGAGAAGGAACGCTACTTTTACTCCGCTACTTTTATCTACATTCAGCTCGCTACTCGCTACTAATTTTTATCGATCTGTTAATGCACGCTTTGTTTGTTTTGGTCTGTCAGACAGACCTTCAAAGTGTCTGCCTTACTGGTGACGTTTCACTTCGTTCCACCAATCAGATGCAGTCACTGGTGACGTTGGACCAATCAAACAGAGCCAGGTGGTCACATGACCTGACTTAAACAAGTTGAAAAACTTATTGGGGTGTTACCATTTAGTGGTCAATTGTACGGAATGTGTACTGTACTGTGCAATCTACTAATAAAAGTTCCAATCAATCAATCAAAAGTGTGAAGGAAAAAAGATACTTTTTTATTTCAACCGCACGAGGACGTTCCTGTCTTCACAATAAAAGTGCCGCTCCATCGCGCCTGCGCTTTCAAAACAAGAGTCTCCGAAAACCAGCGCAAACAAGCTAGCAAGCTACGGAGTTTGCCGCCAATATATTTCTTGTAAAGTGTATAAAAACGAATATGGAAGCTGGACAAATAAGATGCCAAAAACCAACCACTTTCATGTGGTATTAGACAGAAAGGAGGAACTTTTCTTCTCCTCCATTTGAAAACGTGGACGTTATCATCACTACTGTCTGATTACAATCAACGCAAGTCATCAGAATCAGGTAATACACCAACTTATATTCTTGTCTTCATGAAAGAAAGGAATCTATATGTTAAACATGCATGTATATTCATTAAAACACCTTTAACATGTAAACAAAAACAGCAAAATAAATACATATAAATTATATACTGTATATATCAATGTATATGTATGTATGTGTATATATATATGATATGAGTGTGTATGTTACTCATCAGTTACTCAGTACTTGAGTAGTTTTTTCACAACATACTTTTTACTTTTACTCAAGTAAATATTTGGGTGACTACTCCTTACTTTTACTTGAGTAATAAATCTCTAAAGTAACAGTACTCTTACTTGAGTACAATTTCTGGCTACTCTACCCACCTCTGCCCGCCAATACAACTCAAACACCTGCACAACACACTCAATCCCACAGCCCAAAGTACCGTTCACCTCCCCAAAGTTCATGCAGCACATATATTTCCCCAAAGTCCCCAAAGTTACGTACGTGACATGCACATAGCGGCACGCACGTACGGGCAAGCGATCAAATGTTTGGAAGCCGCAGCTGCATGCGTACTCACGGTACCGCGTCTGCGCATCCAACTCAAAGTCCTCCTGGTAAGAGTCTCCGTCGTCCCAGTTCTCCACAGGCCAATGGTAAAGCTTGACTGTCATCTTCTCGGGAATGTAAACAATGAAACACCGGCTGTGTTTGTGTTGCTGCAGTCGGCCGCTAATACACCGCTTCCCACCTACAGCTTTCTTCTTTGCTGTCTCCATTGTTCATTGAACAAATTGCAAAAGATTCACCAACACAGATGTCCATGAATACTGTGTAATTTTGCGATGAAAACAGACGACTTAATAGCTGGCCACCATGCTGTCCCAAAATCCGTGACGTCACGCGCTGACGTCATCATACCGAGACGTTTTCAGCAGGATTTTTCGCGCAAAATTTAAAATTGCACTTTAGTGTTGACATGTGTTGCAATGTTAAGATTTCATCATTGAAAACAAGTAAAACACTCTAACATAAAATCTGCTTAGTGAGAAGAATGATCTTATCAGACAGAAAATAAGCAAATATCACCCTTTTTTGAGATATTTCATCTTACTTAGATTTCAGTTTTTGCAGTGTACGCCATGCTTGAAGTGTGAGTGGAAATGCTAAATGTGTGCCGGTATGAGGGTGACGGAGGGCCAGCCCGTTTGGCTGGGTCATGTGTACGTTAGTGAACTGCACCTCAAGAGCAGTGCTGGTTATCGGATTGATAGCCCCGGCTTTTAGCTCGGTGGCTAGGACGCTCGTCGCTCACGCGGACGACCCTGGTTCGAGTGCAGGGCGGAAACGGAATTGTCAGGTTCAAACACTAATGACATCTATTAAACAAGACAAGAAGCAAATAATTAAACAGAGACAGAATTCAATTGGGCTCATTTTGAGGAGAAACGTCTGGACTGTACTCTTTGAACAGTTCCACCACACTCTGGCGAAAGATTGTACGCCCCCTCTTTTATTTGGACTTTCTCTGATTACATGGCAACAGCTGTTTCTAAGGGACGGGAGGTCGTAAACAGCCATCGCCTTTGATTACAACAGTTCAAAACAAAAGGTCGTAAAACAGTTCACAGAAAAGGTCGCCTGGAACTTGGGCAGATCCTGCTTTCTCTCCGCTTTGTAGTTCTTGGGTCAAAACAATATCTTTCTGTTGATTACAATGCATGAAAGAAACAGAACACCTCCACGTTGCTTCCCATGCTACACAGTGGAGTTTTACAAGCCTATCTCAGCTAGGCGTCATCATACCGAGACGTTTTCAGCAGGATATTTCGGCGCGAAATTTAAAATTGCACTTTAGTAAACTAACATGTGTTGCAATGTTAAGATTTCATCATTGATATATAAACTATCAGACTGCGTGGTCGGTAGTAGTGGCTTTCAGTAGGCCTTTAAAAGTTCGTAAATCGAAATGTTTGCAAATGGATGTTCCTGTTTGTGTAGAGATGTGCAGCACTTTGGACCCGCTGACGAGCTAACTGCAGTAAATTGCTTGGGCGCTCAAGAGGAGCACTGAAAGACGTCAGGAGGCTAAATGGAGAAAAAAAAAAGTCTGATTTATAAATTGGTTTTCTTTATGTCCCTTCAATCGTTACTCTTCCATAAAGGCAGACGAGCGTACCACACTCATGCATTTTTTTTAAAGTCAGGTTTGCGGAGATGATGTGTCGGACTATCTGTCGATACGGGCTCGCAACAATACCGTTGAAATATTTAAGTGGTACGGAGGTAGAACTCCATATTTGGAAAGGACAAAACATAGAGCAGCACATGGGCTGCACTGTCAGCACAGAGTCTGTGCAAACACTTGCAAAAGAGAAGAATGTGTGCTCAAAAGATGGAAAAAAAACCCGGATGATGTCAGACACTGTTGGACATGCCTTAGAGCAGGGGTCGGCAACCTTTACCAGTCAAAGAGCCATTTTGGGGGTTTGGTGGTAGCAGGGGTGTATAATGTAGCCCAGAAGAGTCAGGGCTCAATGGGATTCTGGGTATTTGTTCTGTTGTGTTTATGTTGTGTTAAGGTGCAGATATTCTCCCAAAAGGTGTTTGTCATTCTTGTTTGGTTTTGGTTCAAAGTGTGGCACATTATTAGTAAGAGTGTTAAAGTTGTTTTATATGGCCACCGTCAGTGTAACCTGTGTGGCTGTTGACTAAGTATGCCTTGCTGTCACGTACGTGTGCAAGCAGAAGACGCATATAACAAGAGGCTGGGCTGGCACGCTGTTAATACAGATTGTAAGGGCGCTAAATGCTGTACCATCATGGCACGCCCTTATTATTGTTGTAAGGGTGAATATTAATCCCGGGAGTTTTCTGCGAGAGGCACCGAAATCCGGGGGGGGGGGTCGGCAAGTATGCAACTGAGCCGCATCAGAGTGATCAAAGAGCCGCGGGTTGCCGACCCCTGTCTTAGAGCGAGGTGAAAGTATCAGGTCGTAAGCGCCGATTTGGAAGGCCACGCTGCAAAAAGTCAGTGTTCAAAAACAAGAAAAAACAAAACAAAATTAGGGGTATTTTATTTGAACTAAGCAAAATTCTCTGCCAATAGAACAAGAACATTCGGCTTGTCAAGACTTTCCAAAACAAGTAAAATCAGCTAACCTCAATGAACCCAAAAATACCTTAAAATAAGTATATTCTCACTAATAACAAGTGCACTTTTTTTGGTGGAAAAAACAAATATGAGACCTTTTTGCTCAATATGTTGAAAAATATTCTTAAATGAAGTAAATGCTAGTGCCATTATCTTGACATAATATATGCGCTCGGCATTACATTTCTTGAAACCAGCAAACTTATACTAAAAGCTAATTTATTGTTCTTAATGGAAAGGCAACAAGGCGACCGCTTGTTACTCTCGGGGTCTCCTAGCCACTCAGCATACTTGCCAACCTTGAGACCTCCAATTTCGGGAGGTGGGGGGTGGGAGGCGTGGTCGGGGGTGTGGCGGGGGTCGTGGTTGGGGGCGTGGTTAAGATATATATATAAGAAATACTTGACTTTCAGTGAATTCTAGCTATATATATAATTACATTGTTGAGTTAAGGGTTGAATTGTCCATCCTTGTCCTATTCTCTGGCACTATTTCAGAACACACACATTATACAAATATACATTATAAAATCAATAAGAAAACGGGAGCTCTAATTTGGGAATCTGAATTAGGATCAGAAGTTCCTAAATAAACATTGCGCACTCACGTCGCCTTTTTGTATTGATTACTGCAGCTGTGCACTGGATTCATTCACAAATACAAACTACAACTCACAAACACTTTAGAGTTAGGCTCCACCATCAGAATGTGTACTTAAACTTATAAAGTTCACATGGATATTATTCAGTGAGTTGATTCACCAAAACTAACCTGTTATACAGGAGGAAAAAGCACACAGGACGTTTCAATTGTTCACAGACTGGTCGCGCTCATCAGAATGACAAGACACTTCCGGTCTGCAGGTGATAGCATTCAATTGGGAAGAAACTACTGACTAATGTGAATACTGATAAATGTGTAATGACAGCTCCAAAAACGAATTCAAACCACAAAATAAAATAAATAAATCAACACAAAAATGTGACACATTATGGGTGGGTCACATATGCATGTACTGTCAACACGTCACTCAGGTCCGCATGGAGCTGGAGGGGGCGTGGCCTCCAGCTCCGCCTGAATTTCGGGAGATTTTCGGGAGAAAATTTGTCCCGGGAGGTTTTCGGGAGAGGCGCTGAATTTCGGGAGTCTCCCGGAAAATCCGGGAGGATTGGCAAGTATGCCGCTCAGGCAAATCATATGGTCTAAAAATGCATTTTTCCATGGATAACATGACATCATCGCACCAAGTGCGTGCTCTTTCAGTCAACTAGTGCGCATATATACAGCCCGGCCCCCGGCCAAAATGTTTTTAATTGTAATTTTGAAGAATTCATCTGAATGTGCATGAACTATTTCTGTTCAAAATTGTTAGAAATGTTAAATGTTTAAATATTAACTGTCAGTTTACTGTACTGTGCCAACTGTACTACTATATGAGTACGTATTGTATATTGTTTCATTGAAAATAAAACAGCAAAAGTCCATTTGGCTGTCACCTGTTTTAATTATGAGACACAATTGTGTCAAAAGCATGATTTTTTTTTTCATGCTTGAAATAAGAAATCATTACTTTAAAAAAGTAGTATTTTTATATTTGATGACACAGCTTTGCAACAGTTGATATTCTAGTTTCAAGCATGTTTTACTCAATATAGGTCATCAAATCTCAGCAACAAGCTGTAATATCTTACTGAGATCATTTAGGACCAAAACACTTAAAACAAGTAAAACACTCTAAGATAAAATCTGCTTAGTGAGAAGAATGATCTTATCAGACAGAAAATAAGCAAATATCACCCTTATTTGAGATATTCAATCTTACTTCGATTTCAGTTTTTGCAGTGTACGCCATGCTTGAAGTGTGAGTGGAAATGCTAAATGTGTGCCGGTATGAGGGTGACGGAGGGCCAGCCCGTTTGGCTGGGTCATGTGTACGTTAGTGAACTGCACCTCAAGAGCAGTGCTGGCTATCGGGTTGATAGCCCCGGTTTTTAGCTCGGTAGCTAGGACGCTCGTCGCTCACGTGGACGACCCTGGTTTGAGTGCTGGGCGGAAACGGAATTGTCAGGTTCAAACACTGATGACATCTATTAAACAAGACAAGAAGCAAACAATTAAACAGAGACAAAATTCAATTTGGCACAATTTGAGGAGAAACGTCTGGACTGTACTCTTTGAACAGTTCCACCACGCTCTGGCGAAAGATTGTACGCCCTCTCTTTTATTTGGACTTTGGACAGCTGTTTCTAAGGGCCGGGGGTCGTAAACAGCCATCGTCTTTGATTACGACAGTTCAAAAGAAAAGGTCGTAAAACAGTTCAAAGAAGAGGTCGTAAAACAGTTCACAGAAAAGGTCGCCTGGAACTTGGGCAGATCCTGCTTTCTCTCCGCTTTGTAGTTCTTGGGTCAAAACAATATCTTTCTGTTGATTACAATACATGAAAGAAACTGAACACCTCCATGTTGCTTCCCATGCTACACAGTGGAGTTTTACAAGCCTTTTGATTGGCAAGATCAGAGTCCTCTCGCCGGGAACTCATGGAAACACAAAGTTTTGTGATAACTTAGATACAATTATTCTAACAGAATAGCAGGAGACTGAACCACGCGGGTTAGAGTGGCGCCGTGACCCGGATGAGAGTGAGGTTTTGGTGGGTGAGTGTAACCGAGGCCAGTCAGTGCAGCCTGGGGCTTTAGCTCGGTCGCTAGGACGCTCGTCTCTCATGCAGACAACGCAAGTTTGAGTCCCGGGCCGTGAACCGGATTCAAGGCCCGGGCAGAACGGGAAAAGCAGGGACTGAACCAAGCAGGTTACAGTGGTGCTGTGACCCGGATTAAAATTCCAGGCAGAACAGAAAAAGCAGGGAAGGAACCACGTGGGTTAGAGTGGTGCCGTGACCCGGATGAGAGCAATGTTTAGGTGGGTGAGTGTAATGGAGGCCAGCTAGTGTGACCCAGGTTCTAGTGCAAAGCGGAACAGAATAGCAGGAAACTGAACCACGCAGATTACAGTGGGGCTGTGACCCGGATTCGAGTCCCAGGCAGAACAGAAAAAGCAAGAAATGAACCACATGGGTTCAAGTGGCGCCGTGACCCGGATGACAGTGAGGTTTAGGTGGGTGAGTGTAACCAAGGCCAGCCAGTGTAGCCTGGGCTTTTAGCTCGGTCGCTAGGACGCCCGTCTCTCATGCAGACGACACAAGTTTGAGTCCCGGGCGAAACAGAAAAGCAGAGACTGAACCAAAGCAGGTTACAGTGATGCCGTGACCCGGATTCGGGGCCCGGGCGTAACGGGAAAAGCAGGGACTGAACCAAGCAGGTTACAGTGGTGCCATGACCCGGATTAGAGTTCCAGGCAGAACAGAAATAGCAGGGAATGAACCAAGTGGGTTAGAGTGGTGCCGTGACCCGGATGAGATCAAAGTTTAGGTGGGTGAGTGTAATGGAGGCCAGCTAGTGTGGCTGGGTCATTTATGTGTTGGCAAAAGTCTCTCCCTGACGACCTCAAGAGCAGTGCTGGCTATCGGGTTGATAGGTCAGGCTTTTAGCTCGGTAGCTAGGACGCTTGTCGCTCATGCGGACGACCCATGTATGAGTGCTGGGCAGAACAGACTAGCAGGAGACTGAACCAAGCAGGTTACAGTGGTGCCATGACCTGGATTAGAGTTCCAGGCAGAACAGAAAAAGCAGGGAATGAACCATGTGGGTTAGAGTAGTGCCGTGACCCGGATGAGAGCAAGGTTTAGGTGGGTGAGTGTAATGGAGGCCAGCTAGTGTGGCTGGGTCATGTATACGTTGGCAAAAGTCACTCCCTGACGACCTCAAGAACAGGGCTGGCTATCGGGTTGATAGCCCAGGCTTTTAGCTCAGTAGCTAAGATGCTTGTCTCTCACGCGGGCGACCCAGGTTCTAGTGCAAAGCGGAACAGAATAGCAGGCAACTGAACCACGCAGATTACAGTGGTGCTGTGACCCGGATTAGAGTCCCAGGCAGAACAGAAAAAGCAAGAAATGAACCACATGGGTTCAAGTGGCGCCGTGACCCGGATGACAGTGAGGTTTAGGTGGGTGAGTGTAACCGAGGCCAGCCAGTGTAGCCTGGGCTTTTAGCTCGGTCGCTAGGACTCTCGTCTCTCATGCAGACGACACAAGTTTGAGTCCCGGGCGAAACAGAAAAGCAGGGACTGAACCAAAGCAGGTTACAGTAATGCCGTGACCCGGATTCGGGGCCCGGGCGGAAAGGGAAAAGCAGGGACTAAACCAAGCAGGTTACAGTGGTGCCGTGACCCGGATTAAAATTCCAGGCAGAACAGAAAAAGCAGGGAAGGAACCACGTGGGTTAGAGTGGTGCCGTGACCCGGATGAGAGCAAGGTTTAGGTGGGTGAGTGTAATGGAGGCCAGCTAGTGTGGCTGGGTCATTTATGTGTTGGCAAAAGTCTCTCCCTGACGACCTCAAGAGCAGTGCTGGCTATCGGGTTGATAGGTCAGGCTTTTAGCTCGGTAGCTAGGACGCTCGTCGCTCACGCGGACGACCCATGTATGAGTGCTGGGCAGAACAGACTAGCAGGAGACTGAACCAAGCAGGTTACAGTGGTGCCATGACCTGGATTAGAGTTCCAGGCAGAACAGAAAAAGCAGGGAATGAACCACGTGGGTTAGAGTAGTGCCGTGACCCGGATGAGGGCAAGGTTTAGGTGGGTGAGTGTAATGGAGGCCAGCTAGTGTGGCTGGGTCATGTATACGTTGGCAAAAGTCACTCCCTGATGACCTCAAGAGCAGTGCTGGCTATCGGGTTGATAGCCCAGGCTTTTAGCTCAGTAGCTAAGATGCTTGTCTCTCACGCGGGCGACCCAGGTTCTAGTGCAAAGCGGAACAGAATAGCAGGAAACTGAACCACACAGATTACAGTGGTGCTGTGACCCGGATTAGAGTCCTAGGCAGAACAGAAAAAGCAAGAAATGAACCACATGGGTTCAAGTGGCGCCGTGACCCGGATGAGAGTGAGGTTTAGGTGGTTGAGTGTAACCGAGGCCAGCCAGTGTAGCATGGGCTTTTAGCTTGGTCGCTAGGACTCTCGTCTCTCATGCAGACGACACAAGTTTGAGTCCCGGGCGAAACAGAAAAGCAGGGACTGAACCAAAGCAGGTTACAGTGATGCCGTGACCCGGATTCGAGGCCCGGGCAGAATGGGAAAAGCAGGGACTGAACCAAGCAGGTTACAGTGGTGCCATGACCCGGATTAGAGTTCCAGGCAGAACAGAAAAAGCAGGGAATGAACCACGCGGGTTAGTTGTGGTGCCGTGACCCGGATTAGAGCGAGGTTTGGGGGCGGGGGGGGGGGGGGGGCAGCCAGTGTGGCTGGGCCTTGTTCAGTTCAGTTCAGTTTCAGTTTATTTGGAACATACACACGATACAATGTGATGCGTCACATATTTCCAGTTGTTTCATTACAGCACGTCTGAAAAGAAGTAGGAAGAAGCTGATCTTATTTAATCCTACCCCTTTTCATACCATAGCAAATGTATCCCATTTCTTTGTTCTCTGTAACAGAACAGTAAATAAATACATAATAAATAAATAATATACCATAGTAAGTAATCAAATATTAAATACTTAAGTTAGTAAAGCACATTCCCTGACTACCTCAAGAGCAGTGTTGGCTATCGGGCTTTTAGCTCGGTTGCTAGGATGCTAGTCTGTCATGCAGGTGACCCAAGTTTGAGTCCCAGGCGAAACAGAAAAGCAGGGATTGAACCACACAGGGTTACTACAGTGGTACCGTGACCCGGATTCGAGGCCCCGGGCGGGATGGGGAAAAGCAAAGACTGAACTGCCTACAACTGTCCGGATGGTTCTTTCCCTCTTTGGTCGTCCACGGGTTTTCAAAAACAATTTGAAATGTGGACTCGTCAGACCACAGAACACTTTTCCACTTTGCATCAGTCCATCTTAGATGAACTCGGGCCCCGAGGGTGTTGTTGATAAATGGCTTTCGCTTTGCATAGTAGAGTTTTATCTTGCACTTACAGATGTAGCAACCAACTGTAGTTACTGACAGTGGTTTTCTGAAGTGTTCCCGAGCCCATGTGGTGATATCCTTTACACACTGATGTCGCTTTTTAATGCAGTACCGCCTGAGGGATCCAAGGTCACGGGCTCGCCGCTCACGTGCAGTGATTTCTCCAGATTCTCTGAACCTTTTGATATTGAGGAAAGCCAAATAAAGAGGCCACTTGACTATCACACGTGTTCAAAGGATTCATATTTTAGGATCTGGAGCTTGTTAAAAAAGTGGACCCCCCCGGGACATCTGCAGGCCATTTGCATTTATAACACCCTGAAAGGAAATGATTAATATCAAAATGAGAGTTGCAAATGACCCTTTACACCAGCAAAATCACACGGAAAAAAGAAAGAAAGAAAAAAGAAGCCATCCAATGTCAATTAGGATAATTAGAAGTCATTTTTATAGGAGAGTGTAATTACTTTAGATTTCTTTGCAGCTCGCCCCTCTGGAAGACAAATAGGAATTATAATAAGATCTTTTTACACATTTGTTAGATGTTATCCATCTTTGGAGTGGTGTATGATACTAGGGGGTGGGTGATACTGCTCCTTTTGCTACCAATCTGTGATACCAGGCACTTACAGGTCCAGTGTTGCTGATACTCTGCTCCTCTGAAAGTCACCGTCTGTATTTAAATCCTATTTCTCACAGTTTGGTCACAGACTCCATTTTCTACTTATATTTTTTTGAATTTGATTTGTTTTGCTCTGCATTTTCTCTTTTCAAGACTTTCTGCTTTCAGTTTCCTGTCTTGACACGTCGATGTTGTCCTTGGTCTACCAGTATGCTCGCCTTTTACACCCTTCCCGTGTTGTTTGTACCTGGTCCAGATGTTCCACAACTGACTGTGGACAATCCACGTCAGAGATCGATTGATTATCGGCGCTGATATTTGCTATTTTGACGTTTATCCGTATCGGCCTTTTTTGTTTTTATAAACCAAGCTACATCACATACACACACGATGCCAGTATTTGGTATTAAAAACATAATAATCAGTGAAGTAGATATCTATAACATTAATATTTAACAATTTTTCCCAGTAGATTTTCCATATTTTGAAATTCAATGGTTGACGATCTTTAGCGCCGCACTAGTGGCTCCATAGAGCTTTTTCCAAAATGTATGACTTTTTTTTACAATTTTTTTTTGTTTAAATATTGTTTCTTTCAGACGACAAACCTTCCTAATTATTAGTTTAATCTGTTTGTTTATGCTTCACTGATGAAATTATTTACCGAGCGCCGTTTTATCCTACTAATTTTGACGGTCCTTGAACTCACCATAGTTCTGTGGACTGTGACGCAACAGTTTGTTTACATGTACAACTTTCTTATTCGTCATTCGTTTTGTCATTTGTTTGCATTTTTTATTTTATTTGATTTATTATTATTTAAAGACGTATACTGTCAGGTTCAAACAGTGATGGCATCTATTAAACGGACAAAGAAGCAAGGAATTAAACAGAGACAGAATTCAATGTGGCTCAATGAGGAGAAACGCATAGACCTGTACCCTTCTACAGTGTCTCACCGGGCTCTGACGAAAGATTGTACGCCTCCTCTTTTATTTGGACTTTCCCCGATTACGTGGCAACAGCTGTTTCTAAAGGGACGGGGGTCATAAACAGCCGCTGCCTTTGGTTACAAAACAGTTCAAAGAAAAGGTCGGTTCAAAGAAAAGGTCGTAAACAGCCGTTGCCCTCGGTCACAAAACAGTTCATGAGATTATTTGGCGAACGCCGTTTTGTCCTACTAATTTCGACGGTCCTTGAACTCACCATAGTTGTGTGGACTGTGACGCAACAGTTTGTTTACATGTACAACTTTCTTATTCGTCATTCGCTTTGTCATTTGTTTGCATTTTTTATTTTATTTTATTTATTATTATTTAAAGACGTATACTGTCAGGTTCAAACACTGATGACATCTATTAAACGGACAAAGAAGCAAGGAATTAAACCGAGATAGAATTCTATTTGGCTCAATGAGGAAAAACGCATAGACCTGTACCCTTGTACAGTGTCTCACCGCGCTCTGACGAAAGATTGTACGCCTCCTCTTTTATTTGGACTTTCCCCGATTACGTGGCAACAGCTGTTTCTAAAGGGACGGGGGTCGTAAACAGCCGCTGCCTTTGGTTACAAAACAGTTTAAAGAAATATCGGTTCGAAGAAAAGGTCGTAAATAGCCGTTGCCCTCGGTCACAAAACAGTTTATGAGATTATTTGACGAGTGCCGTTTTGGCCTACTAATTTCGACGGTCCTTGAACTCACCATAGTTGTGTGGACTGTGACGCAACAGTTTGTTTACATGTACAACTTTCTTACTTGTCATTTGTTTTGTCATTTGTTTGCATTATTTATTTTGTTTGATTTATTATTATTTAAAGACATACACTGTCAGGTTCAAACACTGATGACATCTATTAAACGGACAAAGAAGCAAGGAATTAAACCGAGACAGAATTAAATTTGGCTCAATGAGGAGAAACGCGTAGACCTGTACCCTTGTACAGTGTCTCACCGCACTCTGACGAAAGATTGTACGCCTCCTCTTTTATTTGGACTTTCCCTGATTATGTGGCAACGGCTGTTTCTAAAGGGACGGGGGTCGTAAACAGCCGCTGCCTTTGGTTACAAAACAGTTCAAAGAAAATGTACGGTTCAAAGAAAAGGTCATAAACAGCCATTGCCCTCGGTCACAAAACAGTTCATGAGATTATTTGGCGAGTGCCGTTTTGGCCTACTAATTTCGACGGTCCTTGAACTCACCATAGTTGTGTGGACTGTGACGCAACAGTTTGTTTACATGTACAACTTTCTTACTCGTCATTCGTTTTGTCATTTGTTTGCATTTTTTATTTTATTTGATTTATTATTATTTAAAGACGTATACTGTCAGGTTCAAACAGTGATGACATCTATTAAACGGACATAGAAGCAAGGAATTAGACCGAGACAGAATTATATTTGGCTCAATGAGGAGAAACGCGTAGACCTGTACCCTTGTACAGTGTCTCACCGCACTCTGACGAAAGATTGTACGCCTCCTCTTTTATTTGGACTTTCCCCGATTACGTGGCAACAGCTGTTTCTAAAGGGATGGGGGTCGTAAACAGCCGCTGCCTTTGGTTACAAAACAGTTTAAAGAAATATCGGTTCGAAGAAAAGGTCGTAAACAGCCGTTGCCCTCGGTCACAAAACAGTTCATGAGATTATTTGGCGAGTGCCGTTTTGGCCTACTAATTTCGACGGTCCTTGAACTCACCATAGTTGTGTGGACTGTGACGCAACAGTTTGTTTACATGTACAACTTTCTTACTCGTCATTCGTTTTGTCATTTGTTTGCATTTTTTCTTTTATTTCATTTATTATTATTTAAAGACATATACTGTGAGGTTCAAACACTGATGACATCTATTAAACGGGCAAAGAAGCAAGGAATTAAACCGAGACAGAATTCAATTTGGCTCAATGAGGAGAAACGCATAGACTTGTACCATTGACAGTGTCTCACCGCACTCTGACGAAAGATTGTACGCCTCCTCTTTTATTTGGACTTTCCCTGATTACGTGGCAACGGCTGTTTCTAAAGGGACGGGGGTCGTAAACAGCCGCTGCCTTTGGTTACAAAACAGTTCAAAGAAAAGGTACGGTTCAAAGAAAAGGTCATAAACAGCCATTGCCCTCGGTCACAAAACAGTTCATGAGATTATTTGGCGAGTGCCGTTTTGGCCTACTAATTTCGACGGTCCTTGAACTCACCATAGTTGTGTGGACTGTGACGCAATAGTTTGTTTACATGTACAACTTTCTTACTCGTCATTCGTTTTGTCATTTGTTTACATTTTTTATTTTATTTCATTTATTATTATTTAAAGATGTATACTGTCAGGTTCAAACACTGATGACATCTATTAAACGGACAAAGAAGCAAGGAATTAAACCGAGATAGAATTCAATTTGGCTCAATGAGGAGAAACGCATAGACCTGTACCCTTCTACAGTGTCTCACCGGGCTCTGACGAAAGATTGTACGCCTCCTCTTTTATTTGGACTTTCCCCGATTACGTGGCAACAGCTGTTTCTAAAGGGACGGAGGTCGTAAACAGCCGCTGCCTTTGGTTACAAAACAGTTCAAAGAAAAGGTACGGTTCAAAGAAAAGGTCGTAAACAGCCGTTGCCCTCGGTCACAAAACAGTTCATGAGATTATTTGGCGAGCGCCATATTGTCCTACTAATTTCGACGGTCCTTGAACTCACCGTAGTTGTGTGGACTGTGACGCAACAGTTTGTTTACATGTACAACTTTCTTACTCGTCATTCGTTTTGTCATTTGTTTACATTTTTTATTTTATTTCATTTATTATTATTTAAAGACGTATACTGTCAGGTTCAAACACTGATGACATCTATTAAACGGACAAAGAAGCAAGGAATTAGACCGAGACAGAACTATATTTGGCTCAATGAGGAGAAACGCGTAGACCTGTACCCTTGCACAGTGTCTCACCGCGCTCTGACGAAAGATTGTACGCCTCCTCTTTTGTTTGGACTTTCCCTGATTACATGGCAACAGCTGTTTCTAAAGGGACGGGGGTCATAAACAGCCGCTGTTTTTGGTTACAAAACAGTTCAAAGAAAAGGTACGGTTCAAAGAAAAGGTCGTAAACAGCCGTTGCCCTCGGTCACAAAACAGTTCATGAGATTATTTTGCGAGCGCCGTTTTGGCCTACTAATTTCGACGGTCCTTGAACTCACCATAGTTGTGTGGACTGTGACGCAACAGTTTGTTTACATGTACAACTTTCTTACTCGTCATTTGTTTTGTCATTTGTTTGCATTTTTTATTTTATTTTATTTATTATTATTTAAAGACATATACTGTCAGGTTCAAACACTGATGACATCTATTAAACGGTCAAAGAAGCAAGGAATTAGACCGAGACAGAATCAAATTTGGCTCAATGAGGAGAAACGCGTAGACCTGTACCCTTGGACAGTGTTTCACCGCGCTCTGATGAAAGATTGTACG
The DNA here is from genome assembly GCF_033978685.3 of Nerophis lumbriciformis. Taxonomy (NCBI): domain Eukaryota; kingdom Metazoa; phylum Chordata; class Actinopteri; order Syngnathiformes; family Syngnathidae; genus Nerophis; species Nerophis lumbriciformis. The sequence continues at coordinate 5,724,573 of NC_084578.2, forward strand.
CCTCCTCTTTTGTTTGGACTTTCCCTGATTGCATGGCAACAGCTGTTTCTAAAGGGACGGGGGTTGTAAACAGCCGCTGCCTTTGGTTACAAAACAGTTCAAAGAAAAGGTCGGTTCGAAGAAAAGGTCGTAAACAGCTGTTGCCCTCGGTCACAAAACAGTTCATGAGATTATTTGGCAAGTGCCGTTTTGGCCTACTAATTTCGACGGTCCTTGAACTCACCATAGTTGTGTGGACTGTGACGCAACAGTTTGTATACATGTACAACTTTCTTATTCGTCATTCGTTTCGTCATTTGTTTGCATTATTTATTTTATTTCATTTATTATTATTTAAAGACATATACTGTCAGGTTCAAACACTGATGACATCTATTAAACGGACAAAGAAGCAAGGAATTAAACCGAGATAGAATTCAATTTGGCTCAATGAGGAGAAACGCATAGACCTGTACCCTTCTACAGTGTCTCACCGCACTCTGACGAAAGATTGTACGCCTCCTCTTTTATTTGGACTTTCCCCGATTACGTGGCAACAGCTGTTTCTAAAGGGATGGGGGTCGTAAACAGCCGCTGCCTTTGGTTACAAAACAGTTTAAAAAAATATCGGTTCGAAGAAAAGGTCGTAAACAGCCGTTGCCCTCGGTCACAAAACAGTTCATGAGATTATTTGGCGAGTGCCGTTTTGGCCTACTAATTTCGACGGTCCTTGAACTCACCATAGTTGTGTGGACTGTGACGCAACAGTTTGTTTACATGTACAACTTTCTTACTCGTCATTCGTTTTGTCATTTGTTTGCATTTTTTATCTTATTTTATTTATTATTATTTAAAGACGTATACTGTCAGGTTCAAACACTGATGACATCGATTAAACGGACAAAGAAGCAAGGAATTAAACCGAGACAGAATTAAATTTGGCTCAATGAGGAGAAATGCGTAGACCTGTACCCTTGGACAGTGTTTCACCACACTCTGACGAAAGATTGTAAGCCTCCTCTTTTATTTGGACTTTCCCCGATTACGTGGCAACAGCTGTTTCTAAAGGGACGGGGGTCGTAAACAGCCGCTAGATGATGTTTTACAGATTATTTTTAAAGTAGCTTTCTGAGCGTTTCTGTCAGGTTCAAACACTGATGACATCTATTAAACAGACAAAAAAGCAAGGAATCAAACAGAGACAGAATTAAATTTGGCTCAATGAGGAGAGCGCATACACCTGTACCCTTTTACAGTGTCTCACCGGGCTCTGACGAAAGATTGTAAGCCTCCTCTTTTATTTGGACTTTTCCTGATTGCATGGCAACTAGAGATGCGCGGTTTGCGGGCACAACCGCGGAGTCCGCGGATCGGGCGGATGAAATTTAAAAAAATTAGATTTTATCCGCGGGTCGGGTCGGGCGGTTGAAATAAAAAATAAAAAAAAAGATTTTAAATAGATTCAGGCGGGTGGCAGTTAAACCAATTGGGAAATATATATACATAGTTAAATGTTGTTACCCACATACGAAAAACGAGCAGGCACCTGCAGCATATGCCACAACAGAAGAAAAAAAGAAGAAGAGATGGACACTTTTACGGAGCGGAGAAGGGACGCCTCGCCGGGGTCCGGGACCGAGGCCCCTTCCCCCGAGAGGGCCCCACCGGGAGCCGTAACTGAGGCGATCCGCGAGAAGGGCCCGACGCACGTCCAGGGTCACCACCGCGCCCACCGCACCGACACCCCGCCTCGTCCGCCTTCGCCGCGGCCGGCGTCACGCGCAGCAGGTAAGCAGCTTACCTGCCCGCCACCCCCGTGGCCGGGGGCTCGTAACAGGGGTCACTCCGCGCGCTCCGCCCGCGCAGCTTACCTGCCCGCCACCCCTGTTGCCGGGGGCTCGTAACAGGGGTCACTCCGCGCGCAGTGCGCTCACGAAAGGGGTGGGGCTCACCCTGGTTGATATAGACAGCAGGACGGTGGCCATGGAAGTCGGAACCCGCTAAGGAGTATGTAACAACCCACCTGCCGAATCAACTAGCCCTGAAAATGGATGGCGCTGGAGCGTCGGGCCCATACCCGGCCGTCGCCGGCAGCGAGACGCGCCTGGAGGTGCGCTCAGCGCGGCTCCCATATGATTGCGCACTGGTGTGCGTCTGGGCCGTGACAGCGTGGCACGCGAATGTCTGTACTGCATTGGATCAGTCTCCTTTCTTTAACAGGGAAAAGCTTTATAACCTCACTAATGCCTTGCATCGTCCATATTAGATATATAACAACGGGCGGATGCGGTTCTGATTAAATGTTAGGTCGGGTGGATGGCGGATGGTTGACGACTTTCTGATGCGGTTGCGGATGAAATAATTGCCTATCCGCGCATCTCTGATGGCAACAGCTGTTTCTAAAGGGACGGGGGTCGTAAACAGCCGCTGCCTTTGGTCACAAAACAGTTCAAAGAAAAGGTTGGTTCAAAGAAAAGGTCGTAAACAGCAGTTGCCCTCGGTCACAAAACAGTTCGATTACAATACATCAAAGAAACCGACGCCTTCATGTCGCTTCCCATCCTGCACAGTGGAGTTTTACAAGCCTTCTGCTTGGTAGGATCAGAGACAGCTTTTGTCCTCTCGCAGGGCGAGCTGAACTCAATGTAACACAAAGTTTTGTGATGACTTAGATATAATTATTCTGACATTCATCATTTATTTCATTGTGTCCCATTTAATAGAAAGAGTTGTTCTGCTAATGGCACAGGAAAGGTCAAATTATCCGAAGTTATGAAATGGTTTGAATCATCATAGAAAATGGATGGATGGATGGATGGATAATGACCTAAACGCGATGATCACCGTACATCTGGCAACGCTGGCCGGTTCCGACCAGAACAAAGCCACTTCCTGTGATGTCACCAACCAAGCAGACTCCTTTTAAAAGTGTTCTTCTCACTTCTCTGCCTGTTAAATCAAGCGTGCGGAGAAAGGACATTTTACAATCGGCCATCTTCACAGATACGTGCCTTTTTTATTTTTTTTTATTGCTACGCTTTGTAATAATCCACTGCGGCCATCATTCTTGCGGGTCCGTAACGTTTCTACGAGCTGCTGCATGCGATCTTGGCGCAACAACGATCATTCCATTGTGTAAATACTCGGTTACAAAAGCCTAATCTAGTTTAGTTTTGCCGGGAACCTTGAATAGCGGGAATTTTGGCTTCATTCCTGTGAGAATCCTGCGTGTGACTGAAGTATTAAGGATGCTTCAGTCTTCACCCGCTAGAACGAGAAGAATATCTATTTTCTGAGTCTGAATGACTGAGAATGACAGAAGAATAAGTGATTATTACATTTTAACAGAAGTGTAGGTAGAAAATGTTAAAACGGAAAATAAGCAGATATTAACAGTAAATGAACAAGTACATTAATAATATTTTTGTTTACAGCTTGTCCCTCATAATGTGTACAAAATAATAGGTGTATAAATGACACAATATGTTACTGCATACGTCAGCAGACTAATTAGGTGTCTTTGTTTGTTTACTTACGACTAAAAGACAAGTTGTCTAGTATGTTCACTATTTTATTTAAGGACTAAATTACAATAATAAACATATGTTTCATGTACGCTAAGATTTTTTGTTAAAATCAAGCCAAAAATGCAATTTTTTTGTGGTCCCCTTTATTTAGAAAAGTATCGAAATATGTTTTGGTATATTATATATATATATATATATATATATATATATATATATATAAATAAAAAAAAAAATAAAAAAATGTATATATATATATATATATATATATATATATATATATATATATATATATATATATGTATATAAATTAAAAAAAATATATATATATATATATGTCATGTCTGTGTAATCATGTTTTGTTTTAAGTCATGTTTTGTTTAGTTATAGGACTCTTTAGTTTCTGTCTTTTCACTCCCTTGTCTTGTTTCCATGATTACCCCATTAGTTTCACCTGTTCCACGTTTGGACTCATTGTGCACTCTTGATTGTCACCATAGCAACCCATTAGTTTTCACCTGTCACGTCACGCACCTGTTTCACGTTTTGAGTCACGCACCTGCTTTCACTAATCATGTCCATAGTATTTAAGTTCATTCTTTTCACTTTGTCGTTCTGACGACCTCTCCACATTTATGCTTCTGTACACTCTTCATCCTCTAAGATCCTGCTTCATGTCCCTTGTCATAGTAAGTTTTTGTTCCATGTTTATAGTCTTTTTGTTTTTCATAGTTTGTTCTCCGCCACTGTGCGTGCTTTTCATTTGTACTTTTTTGCTATAGTCTTTTGGTTTCATAGCTTATTCTCCGCCTCTGTGCGTGCTTTTTGTTTGATCCTTTTTTTTGTATTTATAGTCTTTAAATAAAAAATGTACTTACATTCCCGTCTCGCCCGAGCCAACTTTCCGTTGCATCCCGGAAAAGCAAACACCCAAGACCAAGTCATGACAATATATATATATATATATAAATATATATATATATATATATACATATACTGTATTTATTAGGGCTGCCACGAACGATTAATTTGATAATCGATTAATCTGTCGATTATTACTTCGATTAATCGATTATTAATCGGATAAAAGAGACAAACTACATTTCTATCCTTTCCAGTATTTTATTGAAAAAAAAAAAAAACAGCATTCTGGCACCATACTTATTTTGATTATTGTTTCTCAGCTGTTTGTACATGTTGCAGTTTGTATATAAAGGTTTATTAAAAAAAACTTTAAAATAAAAAAATAAAAAAATAAAAATAAAAAATTGCCTCTGCGCATGCCCATAGCATAGATCCAACGAATCGATGACTAAATCAATCGCCAACTATTTTTATAATCGATTTTAATCGATTTAATCGATTAGTTGTTGCAGCCCTAATATTTATATATATAATATTTATATATATAAACATATATATATATAAAATATTTTTGAGCCTGAGTATAAGGAGGATGGCCTACAAGTTTTAGAAGCTGTGTGCTAAACAGATGCAGCTTTAGTGAAACACTAAGCACAAGTACAATACAAGATGTCATGACTTGGTCTTGGGTGTTTGCTTTTCCGGGATGCAACGGAAAGTTGGCACGGGCGAGACGGGAATGAAGGTACATGATTTATTTATATTTATAAAAAAAAAAAAGGAGTAAACAAAAAGCGCGCACAGAGGCGGAGAATAAACTATAAAACCAAAAGACTATAGCAAAAAAGTACAAACAAAAAACACGCACAATGGCAAAGAACAAACTATGAAACCAAAAAGACTATAAACATGGAACAAAAACTTACTTGGCTTGGACAGAAATAGTTGCTTGAGGGATTGACATGGAAAGAAGTATCAGGCATGGACAGAGCATAAATGTGGTGATGTCGTCAGGACGAACAACAGAAAATGAAAAGCTTAAATAACACAGACATGATTAACAAAAACAGGTGCGTGACTCAAAACGTGAAACAGGTGCGTGACGTGACAGGTGAAAACTAATGGTTGCTATGGTGACAAGAGTGCACAATGTGGAACAGGTGAAACTAATGGGTAATCATGCAAACAAGACAAGGGAGTGAAAAGCCAGAAACTAAACAAAACATGACTTAAAACAAAACATGATTACACAGACATGACACAAGATATACAAACTACGAGCATAATAAAACAATCCTTTACTGTACAATGTCTGCTCTCACTGGGATGTCGACTGATGATATGTTTATATTTTCCCGTTTAGATGAAGAATTATGCATAATTAAAAAAGAAAAAATCCCAAATATGCATATACACATGCGCACATACATATGAACAAATATATATATACATACATACATACATACATACATACATATATATATATATATATATATATATATATATATATATATATATATATATATATATATATATATATATATATATATATATATATATATATAGGTATGGAGACAACCCCACAGTAGTGAACTGACATAAATGTTTGGCAATGGCGACTCTCCTTTCGTCTACGTGGACTTATTGATGACATCAGCGACCCTGCAGACTCGCCAGTGATGACTAAGTGTTGTGGACTCCCAGATAGTGTCACATTTCCACATGTCAGAGGCCTAGAGAGGGGTCCCTACGCAGAAGGAGATGATGTCAGGTGGAAAAAGGAAAGCTAAGAAAAAAAGAACCAATAGAACTGAATCAATATTTGACATTTCTGCAGACAAAAACCGGCTGGGTGACCAGGCGGCAGTTTAATTGGGTGGAGGTCATGGCGGTCGGTCCGCGTTAGAGATGTGAGACTCTCTTGAAATCACGATTAATAACAGCGTTATTAATTAATTTGACAACATGAGTATTTATTTTAGCTGTGAATACCTGTTTTTTTTATTTTTAATACATTTGCAAAATAAAAATAAATTAAGGATTTACATTGTCCATCCATCCATCCATCCATCTTCCACCGCTTGTCCCTTTTGGGGTCCCGGGGGGGCGCTGGAGCCTATCTCAGCTACAATCGGGTGGAAGGCGGGGTACACCCTGGACAAGTCGCCACCTCATCGCAGGGCCAACACAGATAGACAGACAACATTCACACTCACATTCACACACTCGGGACCATTTAGTGTTGCCAATCAACTTATCCCCAGGTGCATGTCTTTGGAGGTGAGAGGAAGCCGGAGTATTTATCTATATATATATATATATATATATATATATATATATATATATATATATATATATATATATATATATATATATATATATATATATATATATTTAATACATTAACAATATATTTTTTTACATAAGCTGCAAACAAAATATTTACATTTTACTTTAAAAACTGGTACAGTCACAATAATTTTACAGTAAAAGCAGTGTTTTTTAAAATTTTTTTACAGCATATAAAAATGTGATGAGGTGGCGACTTGTCCAGGGTGTACCCCGCCTTCCGCCCGATTGTAGCTGAGATAGGCTCCAGCGCCCCCCGCGACCCCGAAGGGATTAAGCGGTAGAAATGGATGGATGGATGAATGGATAAAAAAATAATGGAATAAATAGAATGGAAGGGAGAAACAATATCACTGTTTTTAGCTGTAAAATTCAATCAACAGAGCTGCCAGTTTTTTGTTGTTGTTTTTTTACAGTAAAATCTTGTTGTTTTAATGTTTTTTTTTATTTTTTATTTTTTATTTTTTTTATGTTTTAGTGTCTTACTGTATATGGAAAAAAAGCAGTACCAAAATTGATTTTACGATAAAAAAACTCAGTCTGCGGAATTTAACCGTCAATTTTACAGTCTACAATTTCATTGACAATTTGTTTTGAAATCATAATTCAAGCAGATATTTAAGTATGGTACTGTTTTTAGCTGTAAAATTCGATCAACAGAGCTACCTTTTTTTTTTAAAATTTTTTTTTACAGTAAATTCTTGTTGTTTTAATGTTTTTTTTGAGTTTTTTTTTTTAATGTTTTAGTGTCTTACTGTGTATGGAAAAAAAGCAGTACCAAAATTGATTTTACGATAAAAAAACTCAGTCTGCGAAATTTAACCGTCAATTTTACAGTCTACAATTTCATTGACAATTTGTTTTGAAATCATAATTCAAGCAGATATTTAAGTACGGTACTGTTTTTAGCTGTAAAATTCGATCAACAGAGCTGCCAGTTTTTTATTTTTTATTTTTTATTTTTTTACAGTAAAATCTTGTTGTTTTAATGTTTTTTTGTTGTTGTTTTTTATGTTTTAGTGTCTTACTGTATATGGAAAAAAAGCAGTACCAAAGTTGATTTTACGATAAAAAAACTCAGTCTGCGGAATTTAACCGTCAATTTTACAGTCTACAATTTCATTGACAATTTGTTTTGAAATCATAATTCAAGCAGATATTTAAGTACGGTACTGTTTTTAGCTGTAAAATTCGATCAACAGAGCTGCCAGTTTTTAATTTTTTAATTTTATTTTTTTTTACAGTAAAATCTTGTTGTTTTAATTTTTTTTTTTTTTTTTTTTAAATTTTTTTTTTATGTTTTAGTGTCTTACTGTATATGGAAAAAAAGCAGTACCAAAGTTGATTTTACGATAAAAAAACTCAGTCTGCGGAATTTAACCGTCAATTTTACAGTCTACAATTTCATTGACAATTTGTTTTGAAATCATAATTCAAGCAGATATTTAAGTACGGTACTGTTTTTAGCTGTAAAATTCGATCAACAGAGCTGCCAGTTTTTTTTGTTTTTTTTTTACAGTAAAATCCTGTTGTTTTAATGGTTTTTTTGTGTGTTTTTTTTAAATGTTTTAGTGTCTTGCTGTATATGGAAAAAAAGCAGTACCAAAATTGATTTTACGATAAAAAAACTCAGTCTGCGGAATTTAACCGTCAATTTTACAGTCTACAATTTCACTGACAATTTGTTTTGAAATCATAATTCAAGCAGATATTTAAGTACGGTACTGTTTTTAGCTGTAAAATTCGATCAACAGAGCTGCCAGTTGTTTTTTTTATTTTATTTTTATTTATTTTTTTACAGTAAAATCTTGTTGTTTTAATGTTAATGTAACATTAACATTAACATTAACCAAATATATCATCACTCAACCTCCAAAACTTATTACTCATCCTCTTTATGTTCGGGCTCAAAAATATAAGTTTCTGATTCACAATGTTCCCAAATTAATTGTTGTTGGCTCTTACAAGGTCTACTTGATTAGCATTGTTGTTGATGGGTAAGGGATCTGTGACCGGAAAATGAACCAAATATGAGTGATATTGTTATTATAAGCGCTGACGCAGACGGACGATTTTATCACCGCATTGATAGCGGTGCGCTAATGCTAGCTTATGCGTTCGAAATCGTAAATAAATAGCTAACAATTGATTCAACAGATGGAGGGTCCTCTCATTATACTCTCTAAAAACATCCAGAAACGCCAAAAATACTCCATTTACATGTCGCGACCTGAAAATGAACCAAATATGAGTGATATTGTTATTGTAAGCGCCAACGCAGACGGACGATTTTATCACCGCATTGATAGCAGTGAGCTAATGCTAGCTTAAAATGCTATTATTGACACACTGAGCCGGCGGCTGCTCCTGCTTTGTGAGGATTGCGATTGAATCTTCATCAAAACGGGATTATGCGAGCGTGCCGTCGGTCGGCATCCCAGCGAGAGTGTAAAGATTACACTAAGTGTTTGTTTTATTATGTTTTATAATGATTAGTTTGTATGTTTAGCTTCTAGCATTGCTGTTAACGCGCTGATTTCACAATGAAACTACATCCGTCACTCAACTTCGAAAATTTATTACTCATCCTCTTTGTGTTCGGGCTCAAAAATATAACTTTCTGATTCCCAATTTTCCCAAATTAACTGTTGTTGGCTGCTACAACGTTTGCTTGATTAGCATTGTTGTTGATAAGGAAGGAATCTGAAAAAAAAACAAAAAGACGTGGTTGCGGCAACGTTTAACCTTTTGTGAAGATTGTGATTAAATCTTCATCTAAACGGGATTATGCGAGCGTCACTACGTGAGTTGTGTGGTCCTCTGCCCTTTGTGTTTTTTTTAATACATTTTTGATTTCTATTTACTGTTTTAATTGGTTTTACCCTTTAAAATAGTTTTTAATCATATTTATTTTATATTGTTTTTATATTGTTTTTATTTTTAATATTGTTTTTAATATTGTTGTGCAGCACGTTGGAAACATTTTTGTTGCTTAAATGTGCTATAAAAATAAAGTGGATTGGATTGGATTGGGTAAGGGATCTGTGACCGGAAAATGAACCAAATATGAGTGATATTGTTATTATAAGCGCTAATGCAGACAGCCTATTTTAGTGAAGCATTGATAGCAGTGAGCTAATGCTTGCTTACTGTATATGGAAAATAAAAATAGTACCAAAATGGATTTTACGGTAAAAAAAAGTCAGTCGGCGGAATTTAACCGTCAATTTTACAGTGTGCAATTTGAGTGATAATTTGTTTTGAAATCATACCTCAAGCAGATATCTAAGTACGGTATTTATCTTTATTTTAACGAAAAATATTTTTGGAATACATGACAATGTGATTTTGATAATATTGAATTTATTTATTATTTATTTTATTCATTATTATTTATTTTGAAGATAGAAGAACGTTTTTAGCATACAATCAGACATTATTAAAAAATATTTACATTTTACTTTAAAAACTGGCAGCTCAGTCACAAGAATTTTACAGTAAAAGTAGGTTTTTTAAATTTTTTTTTACAGCATATAAAAAAATGGAATAAATAGAATGGAAGGGAGAAACAATACCACTGTTTTTAGCTGTAAAATTCAATCAACAGAGCTGCCAGTTTTTTTTTTTGTTTGTTTTTTTTTACCGTAAAATATTGTTGTTTTTGATGTTTTTTTTGTTTCTTTTTTAATGTTTTAGTGTCTTACTGTATATGGAGAAAAAAACAGTACCAAAATGGATTTTACGGTAAAAAACTCAAAAAAACTATTTTACAGTTTGCCATTTGATTGATAATTTTTTGAAATCATAAGCCAAGCAGATATTTAAGTACGGTATTTATCTTTATTTTAATGAAAAATATTTTTGGAATACATGATAATGTGATTTTGATAATATTGAATTTATTTATTATTTATTTTATTCATTATTATTTATTTTGAAGATAGAAGAACGTTTTTAGCATACAATCAGACATTGTTAAAAATATTTACATTTTACTTTAAAAACTGGCAGCTCAGTCACAATAATTTTACAGTAAAAACAGTTTTTTTTGTTTTTTACAGCATATAAAAAAAAGAAGGAATAAATAGATTTATTTATTTTAGCTGTAAAATTCAATCAACAGAGCTGCCAGTTTTTTTATTTTTAAAATTTTTTTTTTTTAACGTAAAATCTTGTTTCTTTTTTAATGTTTTAGTGTCTTACTGTATATGGAGAAAAAAACAGTACCAAAATTGATTTTACGGTAAAAAACTCAGTCGGCGGAATTTAACCGTCAATTTTACAGTTTGCAATTTGATTGATGATTTGTTTTGAAATCATAAGTCAAGCAGATATTTAAGTACAGTATTTATCTTTATTTTAACGAAAAATATTTTTGAAATGTTTTATTTATTATTTATTTTATTCATTATTATTTATTTTGAAGATAGAAGAACGTTTTTAGCATACAATCAGACATTATTAAAAATATTTACATTTTACTTTAAAAACTGGCAGCTCAGTCACAAGAATTTCACAGTAAAAGCAGTTTTTTTGTTTTTGTTTTTTACAGCATATAAAAACAAATGGAATAAATAGAATGGAAGGGAGAAACAATACAACTGTTTTTAGCTGTAAAATTCAATCAACAGAGCTGCCAGTTTTGTTTTGTTTTTTGTTTTTTACCGTAAAATCTTGTTGTTTTAATGTTTTCTTTTGTTTCTTTTTTAATGTTTTAGTGTCTTACTGTATATGGAGAAAAAAACAGTACCAAAATTGATTTTACGGCAAAAAAGTCAGTCGGCGGAATTTAACCGTCAATTTTACAGTCTGCAATTTGATTGATAATTTGTTTTGAAATCATAAGTCAAGCAGATATTTAAGTACGGTATTTATCTTTATTTTAACAAAAAATATTTTTGGAATACATGATAATGTGATTTTGATAATATTGAATATATTTATTATTTATTTTAATTATTATTATTTATTTTGAAGATAGAAGAACGTTTTTAGCATACAATCAGACATTAAAAATATTTACATTTTACTTTAAAAACTGGCAGCTCAGTCACAAGAATTTTACAGTAAAAGCAGCTTTTTTTTTTTTTTTTTTACAGCATATAAAAACAAATGGAATAAATAGAATGGAAGGGAGAAACAATACAACTGTTTTTAGCTGTAAAATTCAATCAACAGAGCTGCCAGTTTTTTTTTTTTTTTTTTTTTTTACCGTAAAATCTTGTTGTTTTAATGTTTTCTTTTGTTTCTTTTTTAATGTTTTAGTGTCTTACTGTATATGGAGAAAAAAACAGTACCAAAATTGATTTTACGGCAAAAAAGTCAGTCGGCGGAATTTAACCGTCAATTTTACAGTCTGCAATTTGATTGATAATTTGTTTTGAAATCATAAGTCAAGCAGATATTTAAGTACGGTATTTATCTTTATTTTAACGAAAACATTTTTTGGAATACATGACAATGTGATTTTGATAATATTGAATTTATTTATTATTTATTTTATTCATTATTATTTATTTTGAAGATAGAAGAACGTTTTTAGCATACAATCAGACATTATTAAAAATATTTACATTTTACTTTAAAAACTGGCAGCTCAATCACAAGAATTTTACAGTAAAAGCAGGGTATTTTTTGTTTTTTTTACAGCATATAAAAACAAATGGAATACATAGAATGGAAGGGAGAAACAATACCACTGTTTTTAGCTGTAAAATGCAATCAACAGAGCTGCCAGTTATTTGTTTTGTTTTTTTACCGTAAAATCTTGTTGTTTTATTGTGTTTTTTTGTTTCTTTTTTTAATGTTTTAGTGTCTTACTGTATATGGAAAAAAAACAGTACCAAAATTGATTTTACGGTAAAAAAAGTCAGTCGGCGGAATTTAACCGTCAATTTTACAGTCTGCAATTTGAGTGATAATTTGTTTTGAAATCATAAGTCAAGCAGATATCTAAGTACGGTATTTATCTTTATTTTAACGAAAAATATTTTTGGAATACATGACAATGTGATTTTGATAATATTGAATTTATTTATTATTTATTTTATTCATTATTATTTATTTTGAAGATAGAAGAACGTTTTTAGCATACAATCAGACATTATTAAAAAATATTTACATTTTACTTTAAAAACTGGCAGCTCAGTCACAAGAATTTTACAGTAAAAGTAGGTTTTTAAAAATTTTTTTTACAGCATATAAAAAAATGGAATAAATAGAATGGAAGGGAGAAACAATACCACTTTTTTTAGCTGTAAAATTCAATCAACAGAGCTGCCAGTTTTGTTTTGTTTTTGTTTTTTTACCGTAAAATCTTGTTGTTTTTTTTTGTTTCTTTTCTAATGTTTTAGTGTCTTACTGTATATGGAAAAAAAAAAACAGTACCAAAATGGATTTTACGGTAAAAAAAAGTCAGTCGGCGGAATTTAACCGTCAATTTTACAGTCTGCAATTTGAGTGATAATTTGTTTTGAAATCATAAGTCACGCAGATATTTAAGTACGGTATTTATCTTTATTTTAACGAAAAATATTTTTGAATTTTTTTATTTATTATTTATTTTATTCATTATTATTTATTCTGAAGCTAGAACGTTTTTAGCATACAATCAGACATTATTAAAAATATTTACATTTTACCTTAAAAACTGGCAGCTCAGTCACAAGAATTTTACAGTAAAAGCAGGTTTTTTTAGTTTTTTTTACAGCATATAAAAACAAATGGAATAAATAGAATGGAAGGGAGAAACAATACCACTGTTTTTAGCTGTAAAATTCAATCAACAGAGCTGCCAGTTTTTTTTTTTGTTTTTTTTTTTTACCGTAAAATCTTGTTGTTTTAATGTTTTTTTTGTTTCTTTTTTAATGTTTTAGTGTCTTACTGTATATGGCAAAAAAAACAGTATCAAAATTGATTTTACGGTAAAAAACTCAAAACAACTATTTTACAGTGTGCAATTTGATTGATAATTTGTCTTGAAATCATAAGCCAAACAGATATTTAAGTACGGTATTTATCTTTATTTTAACGAAAAATATTTTTGGAATACATGACAATGTGATTTTGATAATATTGAATTTATTTATTATTTATTTAATTTATTATTATTTATTTTGAAGATAGAAGAACGTTTTTAGCATACAATCAGACATTATTAAAAATATTTACATTTTACTTTAAAAACTGGCAGCTCAGTCACAAGAATTTTACAGTAAAAGCAGGTTTTTTTGTGTTTTTTTTACAGCATATAAAAACAAATGGAATAAATAGAATGGAAGGGAAAAACAATACCACTGTTTTTAGCTGTAAAATGCAATCAACAGAGCTGCCAGTTTTTTGTTTTTTTTTTTGTTTTTTTTTACCGTAAAATCTTGTTTTAATGGGTTTTTTTTGTTTCTTTTTTAATGTTTTAGTGTCTTACTGTATATGGAGAAAAAAACAGTACCAAAATTGATTTTACGGTAAAAAAAGTCAGTCGGCAGAATTTAACCGTCAATTTTACAGTCTGCAATTTGAGTGATAATTTGTTTTGAAATCATAAGTAAAACAGATATTTAAGTACGGTATTTATCTTTATTTCAACAAAAAACATTTTTGGAATACATGACAATGTGATTTTGATAATATTGAATTTATTTATTATTTATTTTATTCATTATTATTTATTTTGAAGATAGAAAAACGTTTTTAGCATACAATCAGACATTATTAAAAATATTTACATTTTACTTTAAAAACTGGCAGCTCAGTCACAAAAATTTTACAGTAAAAGCAGGTTTTTAAAAAATTTTTTTACAGCATATAAAAAAATGGAATAAATAGAATGGAAGGGAGAAACAATACCACTGTTTTTAGCTGCCAGTTTTTTTTTGTTTTTGTTTGTTTTTTTACCGTAAAATCTTGTTGTTTTAATGTTTTTTTTGTTTCTTTTTTAATGTTTTAGTGTCTTACTGTATATGGAGAAAAAAACAGTACCAAAATTGATTTTACGGTAAAAAACTCAGTCGGCGGAATTTAACAGTCAATTTTACAGTTTGCAATTTGATTGATGATTTGTTTTGAAATCATAAGTCAAGCAGATATTTAAGTATGGTATTTATCATTATTTTTGGAATACATGACAATGTGATTTTGATAATATTGAATTTATTTATTATTTATTTTAGTCATTATTATTTATTTTGAAGATAGAAGAACGTTTTTAGCATACAATCAGACATTATTAAAAATATTTACATTTTACTTTAAAAACTGGCAGCTCAGTCACAAGAATTTTACAGTAAAAGCAGGGTATTTTTATTTTATTTTTTTTACAGCATATAAAAACAAATGGAATAAATAGAATGGAAGGGAGAAACAATACCACTGTTTTTAGCTGTAAAATTCAATCAACAGAGCTGCCAGTTTTTTGTGTGTTTTTTTTACCGTAAAATCTTGTTGTTTTTTTTTGTTTCTTTTTTAATGTTTTAGTGTCTTACTGTATATGGAGAAAAAAACAGTACCAAAATTGATTTTACGGTAAAAAACTCAGTCGGCGGAATTTAACAGTCAATTTTACAGTTTGCAATTTGATTGATGATTTGTTTTGAAATCATAAGTCAAGCAGATATTTAAGTATGGTATTTATCATTATTTTTGGAATACATGACAATGTGATTTTGATAATATTGAATTTATTTATTATTTATTTTAGTCATTATTATTTATTTTGAAGATAGAAGAACGTTTTTAGCATACAATCAGACATTATTAAAAATATTTACATTTTACTTTAAAAACTGGCAGCTCAGTCACAAGAATTTTACAGTAAAAGCAGGGTATTTATTTTTTATTTTTTTTACAGCATATAAAAACAAATGGAATAAATAGAATGGAAGGGAGAAACAATACCACTGTTTTTAGCTGTAAAATTCAATCAACAGAGCTGCCAGTTTTTTTTGTGTTTTTTTTACCGTAAAATCTTGTTTTTTTTTTTTGTTTCTTTTCTAATGTTTTAGTGTCTTACTGTATATGGGAAAAAAACAGTACCAAAATGGATTTTACCGTAAAAAAAAAGTCAGTCGGCGGAATTTAACCGTCAATTTTACAGTCTGCAATTTGAGTGATAATTTGTTTTGAAATCATAAGTCAAGCAGATATTTAAGTACGGTATTTATCTTTATTTTAACGAAAAATATTTTTGAAATTTTTTATTTATTATTTATTTTATTCATTATTATTTATTCTGAAGATAGAAGAACGTTTTTAGCATACAATCAGACATTATTAAAAATATTTACATTTTATTTTAAAAACTGGCAGCTCAGTCACAAGAATTTTACAGTAAAAGCAGGTTTTTTTTTTAAATTTTTTTTTTACAGCATATAAAAAAAATGGAATAAATAGAATGGAAGGGAGAAACAATACCACGGTTTTTAGCTGTAAAATTCAATCAACAGAGCTGCCAGTTTTTTTTGTTTTTGTTTTATTTACCGTAAAATCTTGATGTTTTAATGTTTTTTTTGTTTCTTTTGTAATATTTTAGTGTCTTACTGTATATGGAGAAAAAAACAGTACCAAAATTGATTTTACGGTAAAAAACTCAAAAAAAACTATTTTACAGTTTGCAATTTGATTGATAATTTGTTTTGAAATCATAAGTCAAGCAGATATTTAAGTACAGTATTTATCTTTATTTTAATGAAAAATATTTTTGGAATACATGACAATGTGATTTTGATAATATTGAATTTATTTATTATTTATTTTATTCATTATTATTTATTTTGAAGATAGAAGAACGTTTTTAGCATACAATCAGACATTATTAAAAAATATTTACATTATACTTTAAAAACTGGCAGCTCAGTCACAAGAATTTTACAGTAAAAGCAGTTTTTTGTTTTGTTTTTTTACAGCATATAAAAACAAATGGAATAAATAGAATGGAAGGGAGAAACAATACCACTGTTTTTAGCTGTAAAATGCAATCAACAGAGCTGCCAGTTTTGTTTTGTTTTGTTTTGTTGTTTTTTTACCATAAAATCTTGTTGTTTTAATGTTTTTTTTGTTTCTTTTGTAATATTTTAGTGTCTTACTGTATATGGAGAAAAAAACAGTACCAAAATGGATTTTACGGTAAAAAACTCAAAAAAACTATTTTACGGTTTGCAATTTGATTGATAATTTGTTTTGAAATCATAAGCCAAACAGATACTTAAGTACGGTATTTATCTTTATTTTAATGAAAAATATTTTTGGAATACATGACAATGTGATTTTGATAATATTGAATTTATTTATTATTTATTTTATTCATTATTATTTATTTTGAAGATAGAAGAACGTTTTTAGCATACAATCAGACATTATAAAAAATATTTACATTTTACTTTAAAAACTGGCAGCTCAGTCACAAGAATTTTACAGTAAAAGCAGGTTTTTAAAAAATTTTTTTACAGCATATAAAAAAATGGAATAAATAGAATGGAAGGGAGAAACAATACCACTGTTTTTAGCTGTAAAATGCAATCAACAGAGCTGCCAGTTTTCTTTCTTTTTTTTTTTTTTTTTTTTTTTTAACCCTTAAAATCGTGTTGTTTTAATGTGTTTTTTTTATTCTTTTTTAATGTTTTAGTGTTTTACTGTATATGGAAAAAAAACAGTACCAAAATTTATTTTACGGTAAAAAACTCAGTCGGCGGAATTTAACCGTCAATTTTACAGTCTGCAATTTGAGTGATAATTTGTTTTGAAATCATAATTCAAGCAGATATTTAAGTACGGTATTTATCTTTATTTTAACAAAAAATATTTTTAGAATACATGACAATGTGATTTTGATAATATTGAATTTATTTATTATTTATTTTATTCATTATTATTTATTTTGAAGATAGAAGAACGTTTTTAGCATTATTAAAAATATTTACATTTTACTTTAAAAACTGGCAGCTCAGTCACAAGAATTTTACAGTAAAAGCATTTATTTATTTATTTTTTTACAGCATATAAAAACAAATGGAATAAATAGAATGGAAGGGAGAAACAATACCACTGTTTTTAGCTGTAAAATGCAATCAACAGAGCTGCCAGTTTTTTGTTTTTTTTTACCGTAAAATCTTGTTGTTTTAATGTGTTTTTTTGTTTCTTTTTTAATGTTTTAGTGTCTTACTGTATATGGAAAAAAAACAGTACCAAAATTGATTTTACAGTAAAAAAATCAGTCGGCGGGATTTAACCGTCAATTTTACAGTCTGCAATTTGAGTGATAATTTGTTTTGAAATCATAAGTCAAGCAGATATTTAAGTACGGTATTTATATTTATTTTAACGAAAAATATTTTTGAATTTTTTTATTTATTATTTATTTTATTCATTATTATTTATTCTGAAGATAGAAGAACGTTTTTAGCATACAATCAGACATTATTAAAAATATTTACATTTTACTTTAAAAACTGGCAGCTCAGTCACAAGAATTTTACAGTAAAAGCAGGTTTTTTTTATTTATTTTTTACAGCATATAAAAACAAATGGAATAAATAGAATGGAAGGGAGAAACAATACCACTGTTTTTAGCTGTAAAATTCAATCAATAGAGCTGCCAGTTTTTGTTTTTTTTGTTTTTTAACCGTAAAATCTTGTTGTTTTAATGTTTTTTTTGTTTCTTTTGTAATATTTTAGTGTCTTACTGTATATGGAGAAAAAAACAGTACCAAAATTGATTTTACGGTAAAAAACTCAAAAAAACTATTTTACGGTTTGCAATTTGATTGATAATTTGTTTTGAAATCATAAGCCAAACAGATATTTAAGTACGGTATTTATCTTTATTTTAACGAAAAATATTTTTGGACTAAATGATAATGTGATTTTGATAATATTGAATTTATTTATTATTTATTTTATTCATTATTATTTATTTTGAAGATAGAAGAACGTTTTTAGCATACAATCAGACATTATTAAAAAATATTTACATTATACTTTAAAAACTGGCAGCTCAGTCACAAGAATTTTACAGTAAAAGCAGGTTTTTTAAAATTTTTTTTACAGCATATAAAAAAATTGAATAAATAGAATGGAAGGGAGAAACAATACCACTGTTTTTAGCTGTAAAATGCAATCAACAGAGCTGCCAGTTTTCTTTTTTTTTTCTTTTTTTTTTTTACCGTAAAATCGTGTTGTTTTAATGTTTTTTTTGGTTTATTTTTAATGTTTTAGTGTCTTACTGTATATGGAGAAAAAAACAGTACCAAAATTGATTTTACGGTAAAAAACTCAGTCGGCGGAATTTAACCGTCAATTTTACAGTCTCCAATTTGATTGATAATTTGTTTTGAAATCATAAGCCAAGCAGATATTTAAGTACGGTATTTATCTTTATTTTAATGAAAAATATTTTTGGAATACATGACAATGTGATTTTGATAATATTGAATTTATTTATTATTTATTTTATTCATTATTATTTATTTTGAAGATAGAAGAACGTTTTTAGCATACAATCAGACATTATTAAAAATATTTACATTTTACTTTAAAAACTGGCAGCTCAGTCACAAGAATTTTACAGTAAAAGCAGGTTTTTTTGTGTTTTTTTTACAGCATATAAAAACAAATGGAATAAATAGAATGGAAGGGAGAAACAATACCACTGTTTTTAGCTGTAAAATTCAATCAACAGAGCTGCCAGTTTTTTTTTGTTTTTGTTTGTTTTTTACCGTAAAATCTTGTTGTTTTAATGTGTTTTTTTGTTTCTTTTTTAATGCCATCCATTTTAATGTTTTATTGTCTTACTGTATATGGAAAAAAAACAGTACCAAAATTGATTTTACGGTAAAAAACTCAAAAAAACAATTTTACAGTTTGCAATTTGAGTGATGATTTGTTTTGAAATCATAAGTCAAGCAGATATTTAAGTACGGTATTTATCTTTATTTTAACGAAAAATATTTTTGGAATACATGATAATGTGATTTTGATAATATTGAATTTATTTATTAATTATTTTAGTCATTATTATTTATTTTGAAGATAGAAGAACGTTTTTAGCATACAATCAGACATTATTAAAAATATTTACATTTTACTTTAAAAACTGGCAGCTCAGTCACAAGAATTTTACAGTAAAAGCAGGGTATTTTTTATTTATTTTTTTACAGCATATAAAAACAAATGGAATAAATAGAATGGAAGGGAGAAACAATACTACTGTTTTTAGCTGTAAAATTCAATCAACAGAGCTGCCAGTTTTGTTTTGTTTTGTTTTGTTTTGACCGTAAAATCTTGTTGTTTTAATGTTTTTTTTTTGTTTCTTTTGTAATATTTTAGTGTCTTACTGTATATGGAGAAAAAAACAGTACTAAAATTGATTTTACGGTAAAAAACTCAAAAAAACTATTTTACGGTTTGCAATTTGATTGATAATTTGTTTTGAAATCACAAGCCAAACAGATATTTAAGTACGGTATTTATCTTTATTTTAACGAAAAATATTTTTGGAATACATGACAATGTGATTTTGATAATATTGAATTTATTTATTATTTATTTTATTCATTATTATTTATTTTGAAGATAGAAGAACGTTTTTGGCATACAATCAGACATTATTAAAAATATTTACATTTTACTTTAAAAACTGGCAGCTCAGTCACAAGAATTTTACAGTAAAAGCAGGTTTTTTTTTTGGTTTTTTTACAGCATATAAAAAATAATGGAATAAATAGAATGGAAGGGAGAAACAATACCACTGTTTTTAGCTGTAAAATGCAATCAACAGAGCTGCCAGTTTTTTTTAAAGTTTTTTTTTTTTAACCGTAAAATTTTGTTGTTTTAATGTGTTTTTTTGTTTCTTTTTTAATGTTTTAGTGTCTTACTGTATATGGAGAAAAAAACAGTACCAAAATGGATTTTACGGTAAAAAACTCAAAAAAACTATTTTACGGTTTGCAATTTGATTGATAATTTGTTTTGAAATCATAAGCCAAACAGATACTTAAGTACGGTATTTATCTTTATTTTAATGAAAAATATTTTTGGAATACATGACAATGTGATTTTGATAATATTGAATTTATTTATTATTTATTTTATTCATTATTATTTATTTTGAAGATAGAAGAACGTTTTTGGCATACAATCAGACATTATTAAAAATATTTACATTTTACTTTAAAAACTGGCAGCTCAGTCACAAGAATTTTACAGTAAAAGCAGGTTTTTTTTTTGTTTTTTTTACAGCATATAAAAAATAATGGAATAAATAGAATGGAAGGGAGAAACAATACCACTGTTTTTAGCTGTAAAATTCAATCAACAGAGCTGCCAGTTTTGTTTAGTTTTTTGTTTTTTACCGTAAAATCTTGTTGTTTTAATGTTTTTTTTGTTTCTTTTTTAATGTTTTAGTGTCTTACTGTATATGGAGAAAAAAACAGTACCAAAATTGATTTTACGGTAAAAAACTAAAAAAAACTATTCTACAGTTTGCAATTTGATTGATAATTTGTTTTGAAATCATAAGTCAAACAGATATTTAAGTACGGTATTTATCTTTATTTTAATGACAAATATTTTTGGAATACATGACAATGTGATTTTGATAATATTGAATTTATTTATTATTTATTTTATTCATTATTATTTATTTTGAATATAGAAGAACGTTTTTAGCATACAATCAGACATTATTAAAAATATTTACATTTTACTTTAAAAACTGGCAGCTCAGTCACAAGAATTTTACAGTAAAAGTAGGTTTTAAAAATTTTTTTTTACAACATATAAAAAAATGGAATAAATAGAATGGAAGGGAGAAACAATACCACTGTTTTTAGCTGCCAGTTTTTTTTTGTTTGTTTGTTTTTTTACCGTAAAATCTTGTTGTTTTAATGTGTTTTTTTTTTGTTTTTTTTAATGTTTTAGTGTCTTACTGTATATGGAAAAAAAACAGTACCAAAATTGATTTTACGGTAAAAAAAGTCAGTCGGCGGAATTTAACCGTCAATTTTACAGTTTGCAATTTGATTGATAATTTGTTTTGTAATCATAAGTCAAGCAGATATTTAAGTATGGTATTTATATTTATTTTAAGAATAAATATTTTTGGAATACATGATATTGTGATTTTGAAAATATTGAATTTATTTATTATTTATTTTATTCATTATTATTTATTTTGAAGATAGAAGAACGTTTTTAGCATACAATCAGACATTATTACAACTATTTACATTTTACTTTAAAAACTGGCAGCTCAGTCACAAGAATTTTACAGTAAAAGCAGGGTTTTTTTTTTAAATTTTTTTTTACAGCATATAAAAACAAATGGAATAAATAGAATGGAAGGGAGAAACAATACCACTGTTTTTAGCTGTAAAATTGTATTGCATTTTACAATCAACAGAACTGCCAGTTTTGTTTTGTTTTGGTTTTTTTAACCGTAAAATCTTGTTTTTTTTTTGTTTCTTTTGTAATATTTTAGTGTCTTACTGTATATGGAGAAAAAAACAGTACCAAAATTGATTTTACGGTAAAAAAACTCAAAAAAAACTATTTTACAGTTTGCAATTTGATTGATAATTTGTTTTGAAATCATAAGCCAAACAGATATTTAAGTACGGTATTTATCTTTATTTTAATGAAAAATATTTTTGGAATACATGATAATGTGATTTTGATAATATTGAATTTATTTATTATTTATTTTAATTATTATTATTTATTTTGAAGATAGAAGAACGTTTTTAGCATACAATCAGACATTATTAAAAATATTTACAATTTACTTTAAAAACTGGCAGCTCAGTCACAAGAATTTTACAGTAAAAGCAGGATTTTTTTTGTTTTTTTACAGCATATAAAAACAAATGGAATAAATAGAATGGAAGGGAGAAACAATACCACTGTTTTTAGCTGTAAAATTCAATCAACAGAGCTGCCAGTTTTTTGTTTTTTTGTTTTTTTTACCGTAAAATCTTGTTGTTTTAATGTTTTTTTTTGTTTCTTTTGTAATATTTTAGTGTCTTACTGTATATGGAGAAAAAAAACAGTACCAAAATTGATTTTACGGTAAAAAACTCAAAAAAACTATTTTACAGTTTGCAATTTGATTGATAATTTGTTTTGAAATCATAAGCCAAACAGATATTTAAGTACGGTATTTATCTTTATTTTAATGAAAAATATTTTTGGAATACATGACAATCTGATTTAGATAATATTGAATTTATTTATTATTTATTTTATTCATTATTATCTATTTTGAAGATAGAAGAACGTTTTTAGCATACAATCAGACATTATTGTGAGGTTTTGTATTGGTGTCCCCACACCGCCCCCCCCCCCCCCCCCCCCAGACACATCTTTTCTCTCTAAATTTGGCCCCCCCGCCCCCTAGGCAAAATAATTGCCCAGGCCTGGTCTTGTTTTTCCCAGCCGTCTTCCCGTAACACCCTGCCATTACCTCATTTTCTTGTCACTTAAGTGTCATTTGAAGGCCCCGTTAACGAATGCCGCTCCAGACGGAGACGTAATGTGTGACAACACCTGTGACCCGTCAATACAGAAGAGCAGGGCAAAACGTACGTCGTTATCTCCATTACCGTGCGAGTGTGTGTTTGTGTGTTGAAAAGTGACATTTCTGGCGTTTTTTTGATTGTGTGTGGGCTTCCAACACGCTTTGTCCACTCGGCCTGTGGGCCGCGGACAGCTTGCCTCACCTCACGCCGTACGACTGTAATCAGTGGAGCCTTTCAAGCAGCCTCTCATTCCTCTCCAGTGCACTATTTGGCCATGCTCGACCAAGCCCCGCGGTCATTCACGTGACGTGTGGCCTCCAGCGAGCGCCACGTTCTTGCAGAATAGAGTTGTGTGTGCGGGAAAAAACCAAAATGTCATACTTCAATGTTAAATCATTTTAATTAGCCGTCGCACGAAGGACGGTGCTTCTCTTTGCGTGGTGCGTTCATTCCTTCATTAATTTCCAAGGGCACTTTCACAGCACTTTGAAATGATTTGTTTACATAAATGACATGAATAACATGTGCAAAGTGTCTACCCATGTTTACTGCGGGGTCGGACTTTTTAATGGCCATCTTTTATACGCTGATTTTAATCTATTTAAATGCTTGACTAACATGGCCTAGTTGCATGTGTTTACAACGTTGTCGATCTTGGTTTCACTTGGTAATTTTGTGGGAAACATTTATATTATACCGACCCTCACCCGTTTCCAGGCCCGGCCCTAACCAATCTGGCGCCCTAGGCAAGATTTTAGGTGGCGCCCCCCACATCGGCAGTGAAGTGTATATACTCACAAGAAACCGAATAGCTTTGTCTTTGACCTTTTTTTTTTTACTTACAACTATACCTAATATATAAAGGGGTGGAAAAGTGACTATTACCTGCAGGGCAAACATTAGCTAACCAGAAGGCAATAACAATGTAAACAAAAAACACCTGCTTAAAATATCTAATACAAATGTCCCAGAGGAATGTAGGTGGGAGTACTGTAATTACCTAACGTTACATTATTATTTTCCATAACAATTTCGCCCCCTCCACAATATTAACCCGACGTTAAAACAGAACTAGCTATTTATTGATTAGCAATTGCCGACTCATGTAACATTAGCTTAATGCTAAAAAGCCAGGTTACTATCACATTCTGTAACAGACAAATAATTTCATGTAGGCTAACGTTACCTACTTGATACCTCTGTCTTTTCTCGTTTCTCCTCCTCTTCTTTTCTCTTTTTTCTTCCCTGGGCACCTGACAGTTTTGGCCGTTTTGACATCTTGTGTTGATTTTTTGATGTGGTGACGTCCAAAAAGAGTCATGATACGGGAAGGGAGGGGGCGCACCGTGCTGGGGGGGGGATGTTGTAACAAATAATATTTCTATTAAATAGGCTTTACTTTGCATTTTAATTAACGTGGGATTATTTTTTTGTATTTAGAAATAACAGTACCAACTTTTTTTTTTCTTTTTTCTCCAACATTTGTGGCACTGGCGTGGCGCCCCCTGATGGACGGCGCCCTTAGCATTTGCCTATACGGCCTATGCCACGGGCCGGCCCTGCCCGTTTCCAGTGAGGGTTGGACTCCGCCAAGGCTGTCCTTTTGTCACCGATTCTGTTCATAACTTCTATGGACAGAATTTCTAGGCGCAGTCAGGGCGTTGAGGGCATTGGCGTTGTTAGGCCTATTTTAGGGGGGCTCAAGCCCCCCTAAAATATTCTTAAGCCCACCTAAATAATTTGGTGTTATATATTTTTTTTTACAAATACATATTCATTATTAAAGCTGCAAGCAGCATTGGTCGGGCCCGCGTATTTGGCAGGTGCTAGTCCTAAGTGTCCCAATACTTTTGTCAAGTTTTAGTCCCAAGTGTCCCAATACTTTTGTCCAGTGTAAGTGTCCCAATACTTTTGTCCAGTGGTAGTCCTAAGTTTCCCAATACTGTTGTCTACTTTTAGTCGTAAGTGTCCCAATACTTTTGTCAAGTTGTAGTCCCAAGTGTCCCAATACTTTTGTCCAGTTTTCGGCTTAAGTGTCCCAATACTTTTGTCCAGTGATAGTCATAAGTGTCCCAATACTTTTGTCTAGTGTACCTACCTAGTCTGCATTGTGTGGGCACGCTGGTGCATCCTGCTTTTAAGCAGCCATCTTAAAAAAACAGCAGCATCAGCGCAGCGGTTCTTTGAAGGGTCATAAAATCAAAACCGGAGCAGGTATCAAAACTCTTTCGTCAACTTTTAATCAGAAGGGTTCAATCTCTCTCCTGTGTTAGTTTGAAGCTGAAACAACAAACGCGCTCAGAGGAGATAATGTTTGAAGAAAGGTGACCGGTTTTTACAAAAATGTTGTTTTGAAGGGGGAATAGCAAACTTCCTGTTGATTTTTGCTGGGGGTTGTCAATTTATGAAATGCAGTTCTAAGTAAGACCTAC
Organism: Nerophis lumbriciformis; assembly: GCF_033978685.3. Lineage (NCBI taxonomy): Eukaryota > Metazoa > Chordata > Actinopteri > Syngnathiformes > Syngnathidae > Nerophis > Nerophis lumbriciformis. Next base: position 5,750,226 of record NC_084578.2, read on the forward strand.
ATAGAGGTTTTTGTTTCATGTCTCTCCGACCTTCCCAGTGGGAGTTACAGGCAGTTTTGTCATTTTTTTCTTCCGAGGGGCAGTTTTTTCTGCGTTTTATTCAAAAGTTGCGGTAGAGCGCAATTTTGAGATTTGGGCTTAGGTTTTTTTATTAGATCGCAATTTTTGCAAGTCCTGATGTGTGCGTTCAGTTCGGTGAGTTTTGAAGCATGTTAAAGGGGTCAAATTACAGCTCAAAGAGGCAAAAGTGACTGTTTTTAGTACTTTTTTGTCTTGAAGGGGGAATTGCCAACTTCCTGTTGATTTTAGCCCGAGGATAATGGCCATCTTTCATACGCTGATTTTAATCTATTTAAATGCTTGACTAACATGGCCTAGTTGCACGTGTTTACAACGTTGTCGATCTTGGTTCCACTTGGTAATTTTGTGGGAAACATTTATATTATACCGACCCTCACCCGTTTTCAGTGAGGGTTGGACTCCGCCAAGGCTGTCCTTTTGTCACCGATTCTGTTCATAACTTCTATGGACAGAATTTCTAGGCGCAGTCAGGGCGTTGAGGGCATTGGCGTTGTTAGGCCTATTTTAAATAATTTGGTGTTATATTTTTTTTAATTTTATTTTTTACAAATACATATTCATTATTAAAGCTGCAAGCAGCATTGGTCGGGCCCGCGTATTTGGCAGGTGCTAGTCCTAAATGTCCCAATACTTCTGTCAAGTTTTAGTCCCAAGTGTGCGAATACTTTTGTCCAGTGTAAGTGTCCCAATACTTTTGTCCAGTGGTAGTCCTAAGTTTCCCAATACTGTTGTCTACTTTTAGTCGTAAGTGTCCCAATACTTTTGTCAAGTTGTAGTCCCAAGTGTCCCAATACTTTTGTCCAGTTTTCGGCTTAAGTGTCCCAATACTTTTGTCCAGTGATAGTCCTAAGTGTCCCAATACTTTTGTCAAGTTTTAGTCCCAAGTGTCCCAATACTTTTGTCCAGTGTAAGTGTCCCAATACTTTTGTCCAGTGGTAGTCCTAAGTTTCCCAATACTGTTGTCTACTTTTAGTCGTAAGTGTCCCAATACTTTTGTCAAGTTGTAGTCCCAAGTGTCCCAATACTTTTGTCCAGTTTTCGGCTTAAGTGTCCCAATACTTTTGTCCAGTGATAGTCCTAAGTGTCCCAATACTTTGGTCAAGTTTTAGTCCCAAGTGTCCCAATACTTTTGTCCAGTGTAAGTGTCCCAATACTTTTGTCCAGTGGTAGTCCTAAGTTTCCCAATACTGTTGTCTACTTTTAGTCGTAAGTGTCCCAATACTTTTGTCAAGTTGTAGTCCCAAGTGTCCCAATACTTTTGTCCAGTTTTCGGCTTAAGTGTCCCAATACTTTTGTCCAGTGATAGTCCTAAGTGTCCCAATACTTTTGTCAAGTTTTAGTCCCAAGTGTCCCAATACTTTTGTCCAGTGTAAGTGTCCCAATACTTTTGTCCAGTGGTAGTCCTAAGTTTCCCAATACTGTTGTCTACTTTTAGTCGTAAGTGTCCCAATACTTTTGTCAAGTTGTAGTCCCAAGTGCCCCAATACTTTTGTCCAGTTTTCGGCTTAAGTGTCCCAATACTTTTGTCAAGTTTTAGTCCCAAGTGTCCCAATACTTTTGTCCAGTGTAAGTGTCCCAATACTTTTGTCCAGTGGTAGTCCTAAGTTTCCCAATACTGTTGTCTACTTTTAGTCGTAAGTGTCCCAATACTTTTGTCAAGTTGTAGTCCCAAGTGTCCCAATACTTTTGTCCAGTTTTCGGCTTAAGTGTCCCAATACTTTTGTCCAGTGATAGTCGTAAGTGTCCCAATACTTTTGTCAAGTTGTAGTCCCAAGTGTCCCAATACTTTTGTCCAGTGTAAGTGTCCCAATACTTTTGTCCAGTGGTAGTCCTAAGTTTCCCAATACTGTTGTCTACTTTTAGTCGTAAGTGTCCCAATACTTTTGTCAAGTTGTAGTCCCAAGTGTCCCAATACTTTTGTCCAGTTTTCGGCTTGAGTGTCCCAATACTTTTGTCCAGTGATAGTCCTAAGTGTCCCAATACTTTTGTCAAGTTTTAGTCCCAGGTGTCCCAATACTTTTGTCCAGTGTAAGTGTCCCAATACTTTTGTCCAGTGGTAGTCCTAAGTTTCCCAATACTGTTGTCTACTTTTAGTCGTAAGTGTCCCAATACTTTTGTCAAGTTGTAGTCCCAAGTGTCCCAATACTTTTGTCCAGTTTTCGGCTTAAGTGTCCCAATACTTTTGTCCAGTGATAGTCCTAAGTGTCCCAATACTTTTGTCAAGTTTTAGTCCCAAGTGTCCCAATACTTTTGTCCAGTGTAAGTGTCCCAATACTTTTGTCCAGTGGTAGTCCTAAGTTTCCCAATACTGTTGTCTACTTTTAGTCGTAAGTGTCCCAATACTTTTGTCAAGTTGTAGTCCCAAGTGTCCCAATACTTTTGTCCAGTTTTCGGCTTAAGTGTCCCAATACTTTTGTCCAGTGATAGTCCTGAGTGTCCCAATACTTTTGTCAAGTTTTAGTCCCAAGTGTCCCAATACTTTTGTCCAGTGTAAGTGTCCCAATACTTTTGTCCAGTGGTAGTCCTAAGTTTCCCAATACTGTTGTCTACTTTTAGTCGTAAGTGTCCCAATACTTTTGTCAAGTTGTAGTCCCAAGTGTCCCAATACTTTTGTCCAGTTTTCGGCTTAAGTGTCCCAATACTTTTGTCCAGTGATAGTCCTAAGTGTCCCAATACTTTTGTCAAGTTTTAGTCCCAAGTGTCCCAATACTTTTGTCCAGTGTAAGTGTCCCAATACGTTTGTCCAGTGGTAGTCCTAAGTTTCCCAATACTGTTGTCTACTTTTAGTCGTAAGTGTCCCAATACTTTTGTCAAGTTGTAGTCCCAAGTGTCCCAATACTTTTGTCCAGTTTTCGGCTTAAGTGTCCCAATACTTTTGTCCAGTGATAGTCATAAGTGTCCCAATACTTTTGTCAAGTTTTAGTCCCAAGTGTCCCAATACTTTTGTCCAGTGTAAGTGTCCCAATACTTTTGTCCAGTGGTAGTCCTAAGTTTCCCAATACTGTTGTCTACTTTTAGTCGTAAGTGTCCCAATACTTTTGTCAAGTTGTAGTCCCAAGTGTCCCAATACTTTTGTCAAGTTGTAGTCCCAAGTGTCCCAATACTTTTGTCCAGTTTTTGGCTTAAGTGTCCCAATACTTTTGTCCAGTGATAGTCCTAAGTGTCCCAATACTTTTGTCAAGGTTTAGTCCCAAGTGTCCCAATACTTTTGTCCAGTGTAAGTGTCCCAATACTTTTGTCCAGTGGTAGTCCTAAGTTTCCCAATACTGTTGTCTACTTTTAGTCGTAAGTGTCCCAATACTTTTGTCAAGTTGTAGTCCCAAGTGTCCCAATACTTTTGTCCAGTTTTCGGCTTAAGTGTCCCAATACTTTTGTCCAGTGATAGTCCTAAGTGTCCCAATACTTTTGTCAAGTTTTAGTCCCAAGTGTCCCAATACTTTTGTCCAGTGTAAGTGTCCCAATACTTTTGTCCAGTGGTAGTCCTAAGTTTCCCAATACTGTTGTCTACTTTTAGTCGTAAGTGTCCCAATACTTTTGTCAAGTTTTAGTCCCAAGTGTCCCAATTCTTTTGTCCAGTGTAAGTGTCCCAATACTTTTGTCCAGTGGTAGTCCTAAGTTTCCCAATACTGTTGTCTACTTTTAGTCGTAAGTGTCCCAATACTTTTGTCAAGTTGTAGTCCCAAGTGTCCCAATACTTTTGTCCAGTTTTCGGCTTAAGTGTCCCAATACTTTTGTCCAGTGATAGTCCTAAGTGTCCCAAAACTTTTGTCAAGTTTTAGTCCCAAGTGTCCCAATACTTTTGTCCAGTGTAAGTGTCCCAATACTTTTGTCCAGTGGTAGTCCTAAGTTTCCCAATACTGTTGTCTACGTTTAGTCGTAAGTGTCCCAATACTTTTGTCAAGTTGTAGTCCCAAGTGTCCCAATACTTTTGTCCAGTTTTCGGCTTAAGTGTCCCAATACTTTTGTCCAGTGATAGTCCTAAGTGTCCCAATACTTTTGTCAAGTTTTAGTCCCAAGTGTCCCAATACTTTTGTCCAGTGTAAGTGTCCTAATACTTTTGTCCAGTGGTAGTCCTAAGTTTCCCAATACTGTTGTCTACTTTTAGTCGTAAGTGTCCCAATACTTTTGTCAAGTTTTAGTCCCAAGTGTCCCAATTCTTTTGTCCAGTGTAAGTGTCCCAATACTTTTGTCCAGTGGTAGTCCTAAGTTTCCCAATACTGTTGTCTACTTTTAGTCGTAAGTGTCCCAATACTTTTGTCAAGTTGTAGTCCCAAGTGTCCCAATACTTTTGTCCAGTGATAGTCCTAAGTGTCCCAATACTTTTGTCCAGTGATAGTCCTAAGTATCCCAATACTTTTGTCAAATTTTAGTCCCAAGTGTCCCAATACTTTTGTCCAGTGTAAGTGTCCCAATACTTTTGTCCAGTGGTAGTCCTAAGTTTCCCAATACTGTTGTCTACTTTTAGTCGTAAGTGTCCCAATACTTTTGTCAAGTTGTAGTCCCAAGTGTCCCAATACTTTTGTCCAGTTTTCGGCTTAAGTGTCCCAATACTTTTGTCCAGTGATAGTCCTAAGTGTCCCAATACTTTTGTCAAGTTTTAGTCCCAAGTGTCCCAATACTTTTGTCCAGTGTAAGTGTCCCAATACTTTTGTCCAGTGGTAGTCCTAAGTTTCCCAATACTGTTGTCTACTTTTAGTCGTAAGTGTCCCAATACTTTTGTCAAGTTTTAGTCCCAAGTGTCCCAATACTTTTGTCCAGTGTAAGTGTCCCAATACTTTTGTCCAGTGGTAGTCCTAAGTTTCCCAATACTGTTGTCTACTTTTAGTCGTAAGTGTCCCAATACTTTTGTCAAGTTGTAGTCCCAAGTGTCCCAATACTTTTGTCCAGTTTTCGGCTTAAGTGTCCCAATACTTTTGTCCAGTGATAGTCATAAGTGTCCCAATACTTTTGTCAAGTTTTAGTCCCAAGTGTCCCAATACTTTTGTCCAGTGTAAGTGTCCCAATATTTTTGTCCAGTGGTAGTCCTAAGTTTCCCAATACTGTTGTCTACTTTTAGTCGTAAGTGTCCCAATACTTTTGTCAAGATGTAGTCCCAAGTGTCCCAATACTTTTGTCCAGTTTTCGGCTTAAGTGTCCCAATACTTTTGTCCAGTGATAGTCCTAAGTGTCCCAATACTTTTGTCAAGTTTTAGTCCCAAGTGTCCCAATACTTTTGTCCAGTGTAAGTGTCCCAATACTTTTGTCCAGTGGTAGTCCTAAGTTTCCCAATACTGTTGTCTACTTTTAGTCGTAAGTGTCCCAATACTTTTGTCAAGTTGTAGTCCCAAGTGTCCCAATACTTTTGTCCAGTTTTCGGCTTGAGTGTCCCAATACTTTTGTCCAGTGATAGTCCTAAGTGTCCCAATACTTTTGTCAAGTTTTAGTCCCAGGTGTCCCAATACTTTTGTCCAGTGTAAGTGTCCCAATACTTTTGTCCAGTGGTAGTCCTAAGTTTCCCAATACTGTTGTCTACTTTTAGTCGTAAGTGTCCCAATACTTTTGTCAAGTTGTAGTCCCAAGTGTCCCAATACTTTTGTCCAGTTTTCGGCTTAAGTGTCCCAATACTTTTGTCCAGTGATAGTCCTAAGTGTCCCAATACTTTTGTCAAGTTGTAGTCCCAAGTGTCCCAATACTTTTGTCCAGTGTAAGTGTCCCAATACTTTTGTCCAGTGGTAGTCCTAAGTTTCCCAATACTGTTGTCTACTTTTAGTCGTAAGTGTCCCAATACTTTTGTCAAGTTGTAGTCCCAAGTGTCCCAATACTTTTGTCCAGTTTTCGGCTTGAGTGTCCCAATACTTTTGTCCAGTGATAGTCCTAAGTGTCCCATTACTTTTGTCAAGTTTTAGTCCCAGGTGTCCCAATACTTTTGTCCAGTGTAAGTGTCCCAATACTTTTGTCCAGTGGTAGTCCTAAGTTTCCCAATACTGTTGTCTACTTTTAGTCGTAAGTGTCCCAATACTTTTGTCAAGTTGTAGTCCCAAGTGTCCCAATACTTTTGTCCAGTTTTCGGCTTAAGTGTCCCAATACTTTTGTCCAGTGATAGTCCTAAGTGTCCCAATACTTTTGTCAAGTTTTAGTCCCAAGTGTCCCAATACTTTTGTCCAGTGTAAGTGTCCCAATACTTTTGTCCAGTGGTAGTCCTAAGTTTCCCAATACTGTTGTCTACTTTTAGTCGTAAGTGTCCCAATACTTTTGTCAAGTTGTAGTCCCAAGTGTCCCAATACTTTTGTCCAGTTTTCGGCTTAAGTGTCCCAATACTTTTGTCCAGTGATAGTCCTGAGTGTCCCAATACTTTTGTCAAGTTTTAGTCCCAAGTGTCCCAATACTTTTGTCCAGTGTAAGTGTCCCAATACTTTTGTCCAGTGGTAGTCCTAAGTTTCCCAATACTGTTGTCTACTTTTAGTCGTAAGTGTCCCAATACTTTTGTCAAGTTGTAGTCCCAAGTGTCCCAATACTTTTGTCCAGTTTTCGGCTTAAGTGTCCCAATACTTTTGTCCAGTGATAGTCCTAAGTGTCCCAATACTTTTGTCAAGTTTTAGTCCCAAGTGTCCCAATACTTTTGTCCAGTGTAAGTGTCCCAATACGTTTGTCCAGTGGTAGTCCTAAGTTTCCCAATACTGTTGTCTACTTTTAGTCGTAAGTGTCCCAATACTTTTGTCAAGTTGTAGTCCCAAGTGTCCCAATACTTTTGTCCAGTTTTCGGCTTAAGTGTCCCAATACTTTTGTCCAGTGATAGTCATAAGTGTCCCAATACTTTTGTCAAGTTTTAGTCCCAAGTGTCCCAATACTTTTGTCCAGTGTAAGTGTCCCAATACTTTTGTCCAGTGGTAGTCCTAAGTTTCCCAATACTGTTGTCTACTTTTAGTCGTAAGTGTCCCAATACTTTTGTCAAGTTGTAGTCCCAAGTGTCCCAATACTTTTGTCAAGTTGTAGTCCCAAGTGTCCCAATACTTTTGTCCAGTTTTTGGCTTAAGTGTCCCAATACTTTTGTCCAGTGATAGTCCTAAGTGTCCCAATACTTTTGTCAAGGTTTAGTCCCAAGTGTCCCAATACTTTTGTCCAGTGTAAGTGTCCCAATACTTTTGTCCAGTGGTAGTCCTAAGTTTCCCAATACTGTTGTCTACTTTTAGTCGTAAGTGTCCCAATACTTTTGTCAAGTTGTAGTCCCAAGTGTCCCAATACTTTTGTCCAGTTTTCGGCTTAAGTGTCCCAATACTTTTGTCCAGTGATAGTCCTAAGTGTCCCAATACTTTTGTCAAGTTTTAGTCCCAAGTGTCCCAATACTTTTGTCCAGTGTAAGTGTCCCAATACTTTTGTCCAGTGGTAGTCCTAAGTTTCCCAATACTGTTGTCTACTTTTAGTCGTAAGTGTCCCAATACTTTTGTCAAGTTGTAGTCCCAAGTGTCCCAATACTTTTGTCCAGTTTTCGGCTTAAGTGTCCCAATACTTTTGTCCAGTGATAGTCCTAAGTGTCCCAATACTTTTGTCAAGTTTTAGTCCCAAGTGTCCCAATACTTTTGTACAGTGTAAGTGTCCCAATACTTTTGTCCAGTGGTAGTCCTAAGTTTCCCAATACTGTTGTCTACTTTTAGTCGTAAGTGTCCCAATACTTTTGTCAAGTTGTAGTCCCAAGTGTCCCAATACTTTTGTCCAGTTTTCGGCTTAAGTGTCCCAATACTTTTGTCCAGTGATAGTCATAAGTGTCCCAATACTTTTGTCTAGTGTACCTACCTAGTCTGCATTGTGTGGGCACGCTGGTGCATCCTGCTTTTAAGCAGCCATCTTAAAAAAACAGCAGCGCAGCAGCATCAGCGCAGCGGTTCTCTGAAGGGTCATAAAATCAAAACCGGAGCAGGTATCAAAACTCTTTAATCAGAAGGGTTCAATCTCTCTCCTGTGTTAGTTGGAAGCTGAAACAACAAACGCGCTCAGAGGAGATAATGTTTGAAGAAAGGTGACCGGTTTTTACAAAAATTTTGTTTTGAAGGGGGAATTGCAAACTTCCTGTTGATTTTTGCTGGGGGTTGTCAATTTATGAAATGCAGTTCTAAGTGAGACCTACATAGAGGTTTTTGTTTCATGTCTCTCCGACCTTTCCAGTGGGAGTTACAGGCAGTTTTGTCATTTTTTTCTTCCGAGAAGCAGTTTTTTCTGCGTTTTATTCAAAAGTTGCGGTAGAGCGCAATTTTGAGATTTGGGCTTAGGTTTTTTTTATTAGATCGCAATTTTTGCAAGTCCTGTGCGTTCAGTTCGGTGAGTTTTGAAGCATGTTAAGGGGGTCAAATTACAGCTCAAAGAGGCAAAAGTGACTGTTTTTAGTACTTTTTTGTCTTGAAGGGGGAATTGCCAACTTCCTGTTGATTTTAGCCCGAGGATGTACAATTATGAAAACTAGATCTAAGTCAGACCTACATAGAGGTTTTTGTTTCATGTCTCTCCGACCTTCCTAGTGGGAGTTACAGGCAGTCTACTTTTTTTTTTTCCTAGGGGGCGCTAGAGCGCAATTTTGAGTTTTGGGGTTCGGTTTTTTTATAAAAAGGCAATTTTCGCAGGTCCTGATGTGTGGGTAAAACATGGTGTGTTTTGAAGCATGTTAAGTGGGTCAAATTAGTGCTCAAAGAGGCGGCCGGTATAATAATAATAATAAAACCTTACAAATTCAATAGGTCCTTATGTCCCATTGCATAAGGACTCCCTTTGGGAGTCCTTATGCAATGGGCCATGCGGGCCCTAATAAAGTGGCCCGAATATGAGTTTAAATAAATAATCATATAACCTGTTATTATTCACTCAGTTTCCCCTCACCGGGCGGTATAGCTCGGTTGGTAGAGCGGCCGTGCCAGCAACTTGAGGGTTGCAGGTTCGATCCCCCGCTTCCGCCATCCTAGTCACTGCCGTTGTGTCCTTGGGCAAGACACTTTACCCACCTGCTCCCAGTGCCACCCACACTGGTTTAAATGCAACTTAGATATTGGGTTTCACTATGTAAAGCGCTTTGAGTCACTTGAGAAAAAGCGCTATATAAATGTAATTCACTTCACTTCACTTCACTTCGTAGCGTAAGGTAGAGAGCCCCTTTAGTGCGTCGGTATCCAATCCATTCCACTTGTTCATATAGAAAATGTCCACATCACTCAAATTCCAGTCCGCATTTTCTCTGCGACCTTGCTTGCGGTCCTGCAGGTGTACGAAGCACATTATCTTCCTTTACAATGAGTGAAGCTGCACGAAACCTTGTGTGTGCAATTGTAAATAATTTAGTTTTTAAGTTTTGTGTTTCTTGTAGAATCTATGTAAAGTAATATACATTAGCCTAGTGTTAAAATAATGAAAAAAAACATCATTAAATATATTTGTTTTATTGTATTGTTACATTAATAGCTGTTGTATTATTATAGGATGGCTTATTAAACATTTCATAGGATTTTCAGAGGGAGGAAAAACCAAGACATTTAATATAAAATGTAAAATGAATAAATACATCAAAAGAAAAAGACAAAAAAAAAAAGCATTTCATTTCGTCCCGTGCATTTAAAAAAAAAAAAAAAAAAAAACAATTAATAATTTCTAAGTCTTTGTTTGCCGTTTGTAAAGTTTTGTGGTTGTGCGTAACGTTCGCTCGCCCTGTCCTTAAAAGCTAGTGACGCCCCTGGTTGAGGGGATCCGGTTTGGTGGCTGCAAGATTAGGTCTCTGCTTTTTGCAGATGATGTTATAAATAAAGTTGGTATGGTATGGTATGGTATGGTATGTGGTCCTGATTGTTATGGTTTTACAGGGGGAGATGACGGCAACAGACACCAGGGAGCTGTATGTAGCTCTAAGATTTATTTTGGACGAAGTGGCTGGGGAGAGGGAAGTCTGGGCTTCCCTGCTTGGGCTGCTGCCCCTGCGCCCAGACCTCGGATAAGCGGAAGAAGATGGGTGGATGGATGGAAATCTATATTAGATATTCCATGTTCACTATAAGCCCTTGCTGTTGCCCTTGTTTTAAAGGGAAACTGCTTTTTTTTTTTTTGAATTTTGTGAATCATTCACAATCCTTATGTAAGACAAGAGCACACATGTTTTTGTTTTTATGTATGCATTCCAACTCATAAATAAACTTTAGCAAAAGTCAGTGTGAGGACAAGATTTTAAGTGTTCTTTTTCAATCCATAGTCATGTTTAAAGCAGCTAATATTTCCCCATATCTTCTCGTGACCTCCTTGCTTTTATCTTATGTCATACTTGCCAACCTTGAGACCTCCGATTTCGGGAGGTGGGTGGGGGGGGGGGGGGGCGTGGTCGGGGTGGGGCGGGGGCGTGGTTGGGGGCGTGGTTAAGAGGGGAGGAGTATATTTACAGCTAGAATTCACCAACTGGAGTATTTCATTCATATATGTATATATATATATATATATATATATGTATGAAATACTTGACTTTCAGTGAATTCTAGCTATATATATATTTATTTATTTTATTATATATATAAATAAAGGAAATACTTGAATTTCAGTGTTCATTTATTTACACATATACACACACATGACACTCATCTACTCATTGTTGTACTTGAAAATACAATGCAATACAATTCCAGGGCAATGGCACCTATCAAATACACAGTAATGAAAACACAGTTGTTCTACTAACTGTACTGTGTGTTATGAGAGTAGAGTATGTGTGTGTGTGTGGCCCTTTTATAGGTGACAACACGTGAGGTGAGTGACGTCAGTGAGTGTGTGGGCGAGAGAAGAGAGGGAGCGTAGCGTGAGTGCGGGGAGGGACTAGTTGGTTTTGTGTTGGATTGGCTGTGTGCAAGCAATCAATAAAGCAAGATTTGCAACTAATCGCTGGACTCATCATTCACCCTAAAGTCGTCCGCTGTGGAGACCCACTGCCGGGTAAGGTGAAGGGTGTTGCCCCGAGCATACATCGGCCCTGGAGAAGTGTCTCCCCTGCGCTCTTCGACTACGGTCTCTTCTTCTGCTTCTTCTCCTTGTGAGCGCACACTGGACTCAGGTCCGCATCTATGCTATCAGGCCACACCCCCTCCAGCTCCGGCTGAATTCCGGGAGATTTTCGGGAGAACATTTCTTCCGGGAGGTTTTCGGGAGAGGCGCTGAATTTCGGGAGCCTCCCGGAAAATCCGGGAGGGTTGGCAAGTATGTCTTAAGGACTCCTGTTTTGGACAGTTTCTTATTGTCACGACTGGGACTGTGGCGTGGTTTGTTCTCCCGAGGTGCAAGTGATTTGGACCAGACATGGCGTGAAGGTGAGAATACATGATTTATTTTAACACTATATATCAAAAAAAGTACAAACGAAAAGCGCGCACAGTGGTGGAGAAACAACTTGGTTATGAAAACAAATACTTGCACAAAGGCAGAAACTATGAACAACAAAAAACACTAACTGTGGCATTAATAAACAAAACTTACTTGGCATGGACTAAAAGAGCAGCATGAACGATGGACATGAAAAAAGTGTCAGGAATGTGCAGAGCATAAATGTGGGGATGTCACCAGAAAGACAAACTGAAAACAATGAACTTAAATACTGCAGACATGATTAACGAAAACAGGTGCGTGACTCAAAACCTGAAACAGGTGCGTGACGTGACAGGTGAAAACTAATGGGTTGCTATGGTGACAAACAAGAGTGCACAATGAGTCCAAAGGTGGAACAGGTGAAACTAATGGGTAACCATGGAAACAAGACAAGGGAGTGAAAAGCCAGAAACTAAAGAGTCCAATAACTAAACAAAACATGACTAAAACAAAACATGATTACACAGACGAAGAAGCAGCTGCCCTCCTTTCTGGGTGAGAGGGGCTGTTTTCACTCTACATAAGCCGACTCTTTTTGTTTGAATTCAGACCTCTTCTTGCTGACGCTGTTTTCGCGTTGTAAGGGCTGGTCTCCTAAAGCTTTAGTAAAACTTGGCCAAGTACCATTCTGTCTCTGGGGTCCTTTTTACTCAACATATGTCATCCAAAAGAACTTGGGATTGACCAGGGGATAGGTTGATTGGCCCTAGAAAATGGATGGATGGTAATTTATGAGGGCAGCACGGTGGAAGAGGGGTTAGTGCGTCTGCCTCACAATACGAAGGACCTGAGTAGTCTTGGGTTCAATCCCGGGCTCGGGATCTTTCTGTGTGGAGTTTGCATGTTCTCCCCGTGACTGCGTGGGTTCCCTCCGGGTACTCCGGCTTCCTCCCACCTCCAAAGACATGCACCTGGGGATAAGTTGATTGGCAACACTAAATTGGCCCTAGTGTGTGAATGTGAGTGTGAATGTTGTCTGTCTATCTGTGTTGGCCCTGCGATGAGGTGGCGACTTGTTCAGGGTGTACCCCGCCTTCCGCCCGATTGTAGCTGAGATAGGCTCCAGCGCCCCCCGCGACCCCAAAGGGAATAAGCGGTAGAAAATGGATGGATGGATGGATGGTAATTTATGAAACCCTTCTTATTTGGTTAGTACTTATTTTTCTAATCAGTCTGACCAAAGCCTCGATAAGTCTTTGTGATTAACACATGGTTTCATATCGTTTGAAAGGTTTCTCTTGTTAAACGGTAACTACGTTAAATATGATTTTCGAACATGATTAACATCAGGAGTAAAATGGTTAATTCATTGTTAATATTTGAGTGAGTAGTGGAAAAGTCGGGCTCAGAAGTCAAAAAGGTTAAAAACCCCTAAGCGACAACGAGCTACAAAAACAACTTCACTTGACTCGGTAAAGAACTGTTTACCCAATGTTTTGTGGCACAATAGTCGTTTTCCTCCGCTTATTTGGGTCCGGATCGCCGTCTCGGTAGGGAAGTCCAGACTTTCTGGCGTTTTTCAAGCTCGTTTAGAAGACTTAATTCCTCCAGCGTGTCCTCGGTCTACCGCTATCTAGGCTTCCTTCCGGCTGGGCATGCCCAGGTGGCATCCGGACTAGATGCCGGAGCCACCTCAACTGTCGATTTTAAGGAGCAGCGTCTCTTTCGGTGGACCAAACCCCTTCAATGAACTTCTATGTGTCATGATCCGTGGCCCGGATCATGATTTTGTTATGTTCTGTTAGTTTTGGACTCCCTTAGTTCCTGTTTTTGTGCACCCTTGCTAGTTACCATGGTTACTTATTATTTCCACCTGTCTCTGATTAGTGATCAGAGGCATTATTTAAGCTTGCCTTTGCCAGTCAGTCGGCCTGGCGTCATTGTTTGCTTCACGCCTTGCCCACGTAAGTCTTGTTTGTTTTATGCCACAGTTCCCTGAGTATTGCTTGTCCCTAGTCCATGGTAAGAGTTAGCTTTAGCTCCAAGTGCGATCAGCGCGTTGTGCCTTCGCCTTGTGTTCCTTTTTGAGGGTTGATAATTAAATCAAGTTCGTCCGGAGTTGTCCCTCTGCATCTCGGGAGAACAACCCCGCAGTAAGCTGCGACCCAAACCCTGACACTATGGGCAAAACAAGCAGCAACACGGGTCAATTACAACTGTCGTGTCTCTGGCCTGCCGCCTCCTCCGAGGTAGAAGGATGGCGTGTTGTGTGAAGGATGAAGGATGTGAACAGTGAACAAATGTCTTATTCGACAAGCAAATATCAAAACAGGTTCTTCCGCATGTACACTTTTAGGGAGTATCGAGCCAAATATCTTCATCCCGTACATGCCCCCAAAAAGCCATCTTCCCCCCCCCCCCCCCCCCCCACACCTGAGCTAGGTCAACTCCTTCTTCCCAGAATTGGCTCCTACATTCTCAGCCCGTGCGCATTGGCCTTTTGGCTGAGTACCAAATGTGGTCCAGCCGGAGGTAAAGCTAGGGTCACAGGGCCAATCCACACTCTACTTACTGCTGACCTCGGACTGTATTAGGGCTTTGATGTCCTATCTTCATCGGATAGCCCTGGGATCCTGACTTCCTCCATATTTTCTAATAGACTGCTAGTCTGGGAGTAACCCTATTGTCCCTTGGTAGGTACGGGGCACAAAACTGGATGTTTGGTGACACACAACGCCATTATTTTGCAATAGACACTACACAACAAATAGAAAGGATGACCGCACTAAATAGCCGATGGAAGTGTGATTACACAAATATGCTGGTTGACTGGTGAACTTTTGTCATAAAAAGCATGTAACTGGCCAAATGTGTTGAAGGGTTTTTTGGTTTTTAACTATCACGACATAAGTTATAGTGTCTGGAAGCCACTGAGGTGTGTTTGCATGAACTTAGTGAACACTCTGATACCTGACCCGAACTTTGAGCCTGATCTTAATCTCCGGTCCAATTGTGTTTTCCAGTCCATAACTCTATACTACCGTAATATCCGGACTATAAGCTTTTTTCCTACACTTTGAATTTCTGGATTTCTCTTCGCTGACGGCCGTAATGCAAATAGTTTTCATAAAACTCATGCAAAGCCACTGAAATGGTGTGTTGTCGACAGTGTTTCCTGCTGTTTAAAGCTGTGAACCGGAAGTACACGTGCCGTTCTGTCTTCTAGCATTCCATAGCGTTTCTACTCGTATGGATTCTCCATTCATCACTCCAAGCAATGTTTTGTAAGTTTTACAATATAACTAAAACAATTCTTACTTACGAAAGCGTCCCGTGTGTGGTGTCAGTCCGAGTGTTTTCACGCATATTTGCACGTGCTATCGTAATATAATGAAACTAGCGTCTATAGCAGGGGTGCTCACACTTTTTCTGCAGGCGAGCTACTTTTCAATTGATCAAGTCGTGGGGATCTACCTCATTCATATATATAATTTATATTTACTTATTCATGAAATATATGTTTTTGTTAACAAGTTAAAGGTGTTTAATGATGATGCAAGCATGTTTAACACATATAGTTAATATTGTTAATACATTAAAGGTGTTTAATGATAATACAAGTATGTTTAATACATATAGTTAATATTGTTAACAAGTTAAAGGTGTTTAAAGATAATGCAAGCATGTTTAACACATATAGTTAATATTGTTAACAAGTTAAAGGTGTTTAAAGATAATGCAAGCATGTTTAACACATATAGTTAATATTGTTAACAACTTAAAGGTGATTAAAGATAAAACAAGCATGTTTAACACATATAGTTAATATTGTTAACAACTTAAAGGTGATTAAAGATTAAACAAGCATGTTTAACACATATAGTTAATATTGTTAACAACTTAAAGGTGGTTAAAGATAATACAAGCATGTTTAACACACATAGTTAATATTGTTAACAACTTAAAGGTGATTAAAGATAATACAAGCATGTTTAACACATATAGTTAATATTGTTAACAAGTTAAAGGTGGTTAAAGATAATACAAGCATGTTTAACACATATAGATTCCTTTCTTTCATGAAGACAAGAATATAAGTTGGTGTATTACCTGATTGTGATGACTTGCATTGATTGTAATCAGACAGTGGTGATGATAAGGTCCGCATTTTCGAATGGAGGAGAAAAAAAGTCCTCCTTTCTGTCCAATACCACATGAAAGTGGTTGGTTTTTGGCATCTTATTTGTCCAGCTTCCGTACTCCTTTGTATACACTTTACAAGAAATACATTGTCGGCAAACTCCGTAGCTTGCTAGCTTGTGCACGCCAGCTTTCCGAGACTCTTATTTTGGTAGCGCAGGCAGGATGAAGCAGAGCTTTTATTGTGCAACTGTGCAGTCGGTCTTTGGAGTTTTGACGACAGGTACGGCGCCAGAGTCTGTTGAAATAAAGTGTTTCTCGCCTTCCAGTCGGTAATTTTAATGAGCTGGCAGCAGCCAGCGTCATCTCAGAAGACCCTCGGGTGCCGTGAATGTCAATCAAGTGACGAAAGTGACGTCATAGTGAAGATTTATGATCGCTCATTTTTAGGACTATTTTTTTCATGCCTGGCTGGTGATCGACTGACACACCCTCCGAGATCGACCGGTAGATCGCGATCGACGTAATGAACACCCCTGGTCTATAGCATTAGCTAATATGCTAACATATTTACAAGTGTTTGCCAGTGTTATTACCTTACGATGACATTCTTTTTGTATTGTTCCAGTTTCACAAATTCCTCAGTAAATTCACCAAAATGTCACCGTGGCGTTATTGAGTCTGTTTAGCTGATTGGAGAGTGTTTTACAGAAACCGTTTGGAAACAATTATGGTATGTAAATAAACATTCACAAAATATTCCAGTGTGAATAACTTATTTCATCAATGAATATATCTGAGGCTTATAGTCCAGTGCGGCTTATATATGGAAAAAAATAATTATTCTAAAATTTAGTTTCTCTTTCAACATGTTCTATCTACACTTCTGTTAAAATGTAATAATCACTTATTCTTCTGTTGTTTGGATACTTTACATTAGTTTTGGATGATACCACAAATTTGGGTATCAATCTGATACATTGGTCCTAATTTAAGTCCTCTTGTGTCCAGGGAACGTATTTCCTGACTTTATAAACATAATATAAATAAATAAATAAATAAAAAAGATTTTGTGATGCTAAAAAATATCGATGTAATCATAGTAGATACGCTCCTGTACTTGGTATCATTACAGTGTAGATCCACCCATGACATTTGTTTACATTTTGACGCCAGTGAGCTATTGTATCCTCCTACGGTGTGTAGTAAAGCATGTTTAGCCATTCCTCGTCCTGCAGTGATAATAATACTTGTAAGAAACTGACCTTTTTTGTCGCCATGGAGGCGAGGATTAGTGATTTAGAAGTCGCTAAAACACTGCGGATGGACGTTAGCCCCTAGCTAGCTAGCCATGTCTTAAAGCACCTCTTCCTGAGGGTGTTTCAGTGTTATAACGTCACCTTTATCTTTACTTTATAAGCCAAAATGCGTCCGTTCTCCCTTTTCTGTCTACACACTGTGTCTGCTTGTCAGTACTCCGTGTGTGTGTGCGCTGCCGAACATGCTCCTCTGCTCGTAAAAACCAGCAATGTCATGAAGTGACGACGGAGTGCCGTCATGCCGTTAAAAAAATTAGGGGGGAATGGGGGGAACGGTACTTTTTTGAGGTGGTATAGAATCAGAATCAGCTTTATTGTCATTACGCAAGGTAACGAGATTGAGGCCATTCCATACAGTGCGATGTGTGCATTCTAGAAAAACAATGTGCAAATATATACAAATTTAAAAAATGTAGAAGTGCAATGAATATGGTGTGAAATGAATATATACATGAAAAAACAAAACAAAAACAGGGTGGTTGGTGGAATGGGTTATTGCACCGAAGAGAAGGCAGTTATGAGGGACAATGGGGCAGTCCGTTCAGGATGGTTATGGCCCTGGGGAAGAAGCTGTTCTTTAGCCTGTTTGTTTTGGTTTTAATGCACCTGTAGCGCTTCCCAGAGGGCAGCAGGTGGAACAGGTCAGAGCCAGGGTGGGTGCTGTCCTTGATGATGGCACTGGCTCTGTTGAGGCAGCGGGAGGTGTAGATGTCCGTCAGAGAGGGGAGAGGGCGGCCGATGATCTTCTGAGCCGTCTTGACCACTCTTTGCAGCCTCTCCCTGTCTGCTGCAGTGCAGCTGCCGTACCATACCGTAATACAGTAGGTCAGCAGGCTCTCGATGGACGAGCGGTAGAAGGTCAGCAGCAGGTCAGGCTTCAGGTTGTACTTCCCGAGGACTCTAAGGAAGTGTAGCCGCTGCTGAGCCTTCTTGATGATTGATGTGGTGTTGACTGTCCAGGAGAAGTCATTAGAGATGTGGACTCCAAGGTACCTGAAGGTGTGGACCCTCTCTACACGCTCGCCGTTGATGTAGAGGGGGGCAGGGTCGGTGCTGCTCCTCCTGAAGTCGACGATGATCTCTCTGGTCTTGCTGGTGTTGAGAGCGAGGTTGTTCTCCGAAGACCAGGCCGTCAGCTTCAGGACCTCCTCTCTGTAGGCGGCCTCGTCACCCCTGGAGATGAGCCCGACCACTGTGGTATCGTCGGCAAACTTGACGGTAAGGTTGTCACTGTGGGCCGGACTGCAGTCATGGGTGTAAAGGCAGTAGAGGAGGGGGCTCAGCACACAGCCCTGTGGGGAGCCGATGCTCAGCGTGCGGGAGGATGAGAGGTGCGGGCCAAGTCTCACATTCTGGGGTCGGTCCGTTAGGAAGTCCCTTATCCAGGCGTTTGTGAGAGGGGGGAGGCCAAGAGTGTCCAGTTTATTGCAGAGTCTGTCCGGGATTATTGTATTGAAGGCAGAGCTATAGTCCACAGAGAGCATATATATATATATATAGTACCGAATATGATTTATTAGTATCGCGGTACTATACTAGTACCGGTATACCGTACAACCCTGTGGAAGACTTGCGCTTCCGGGTTCTTCGGACCACCAATCACTGACATGCCAGGCTCTTTCAGGTTCATGACAATGTTTTATTTTTCAATAAATTGTCTTTTCTGGGGCTTTTCAGCAATCGTCCCTTCTGTCAGTTTTGCTCTCGCTCTCGTTCTCGCTCGTTGTCCACCACCAACTCCCCTCTCCTTCCCGGCTGCGGCCTTTAACAGAGCGACAGGTGATTAGATAAACACGCCCAGGTGGGCCATCTACGCACCTGTCGCTGATCTAGAAGCCGGTCCCGGCACACCCCGCTTCGCTGCAGGTCCGCAGGCCACGCCCCCCCCCCCACATCATCATAAACATCCTTACAAACAGTATCAACCCCACTGTCCCCATGCATGGTCATGTACAACTTAGACGTAGACAAACTTGAATGATCCACAAGGGAAATTGTTCCACACAGTAGCTCAGTTACAAAGGATGGAAAGTGTAAGGATGGAAAGGACAATACAGGTATAAAATAGACTAAAAATGTACCATATACATAATAAAACAAACTTAATGTTGCTAAAATAATGACTCAAAGGAGACTGCTAGAAAGTGTTAAGTATTGTGCGTGGAAAATGTTTGTTTCTGATTTGTTGCTCCATCAAACATGAAGTTACAAAAACACACACACACGACGATCCAATTACAGATCCTAAGTCGCCGCGGTAAACACGCCGTATGTAGCCAGCCCCCTGTGAAAATCATAACAATCATCCTCCTCCTCACCCACGATAACAGCACCCGCGCTGCAGCGCCTTCTTGGGAATGGCGCTTTCACGGCTATTGAACTCACACTTTTATCCGAGGGAACACACGGCTAACCTTTTCAGTTGACCTAAAAGGTTGCCTGGTGAAACGCTGCCAGACAAAAGCTGTGAGCAGCATGTACGTGTCTGGGGGGGGTGAGCAATACTCCATGCAAAGGCCGTCACGTGTCGGACTAAACACATGCAGATGTGTTGCATGGCACACATAAACAGTAGGGGGACAAAGTATTCAGGCAAACAATGTAGGGGCCCTGAGTGGAAATAATCATTTATATTTCACATGATCATGACATTCTTCATAAACCAGGGGTCGGCAACGCAAAACGTTGAAAGAGCCATATTGGACCAAAAGTACAAAAAAATAATCTGGCTGGAGCTGCAAAAAATGAAAAGCCTTATATAAGTGATATAATGAAGGCAACACATGATGTAAGGGTCTATATTAGCCTACTATCAAAATGACTTTAAAAGTCTTATATAAGTGTTATAATGAAGGCAACACATGATGTAAGTGTCTATATTAGCCTACTATCAAAATGACTTTAAAAGTCTTATATAAGTGTTATAATGAAGGCAACACATGATGTAAGTGTCTATATTAGCCTACTATCAAAATGACTTTAAAAGTCTTATATAAGTGTTATAATGAAGGCAACACATGATGTAAGGGTCTATATTAGCCTACTATCAAAATGACTTTAAAAGTCTTATATACGTGTTATAATGAAGGCAACACATGATGTAAGGGTCTATATTAGCTATATAAGCCTACTATCAAAATGGCTTTAAAAGTCTTATATAAGTGTTATAATGAAGACAACACATGATGTAAGTGTCCATATTAGCTATAATAGCCTACTCACAAAATCTCTTTAAAAGTTTTATATAAGTGTTGTAATGAAAACAACACATGATGTAAGTGTCTATATTAGCCTACTATCAAAATGACTTTAAAAGTGTTATATAAGTGTTATAATGAAGGCAACACATGATGTAAGTGTCTACATTAGCTATAATAGCCTACTATCAAAATAACTTTAAAAGTGTTATATAAGTGTTATAATGAAGGCAACACATGATGTAAGTGTCTATATTAGCCTACTATCAAAATTACTTTAAAAGTGTTATATAAGTGTTATAATGAAGGCAACACATGATGTAAGGGTCTATATTAGCCTACTATCAAAACGACTTTAAAAGTGTTATATAAGTGTTATAATGACGGCAACACATGATGTAAGTGTCTATATTAGCTATAATAGCCTACTATCAAAATGACTTTAAAAGTCTTATATACGTGTTATAATGAAGGCAACACATGATGTAAGTGTCTATATTAGCCTACTATCAGAATGACTTTAAAAGTCTTATATAAGTGTTATAATGAAGACAACACATAATGTAAGTGTCTATATTAGCCTACTATCAGAATGACTTCAAAAGTCTTATATAAGTGTTATAATGAAGGCAACACATGATGTAAGTGTCTATACTAGCCTACTATCAAAATGACTTTAAAAGTGTTATATACGTGTTATAATGAGGGCAACACATGATGTAAGGGTCTATATTAGCTATATAAGCCTACTATCAAAATGACTTTAAAAGTCTTATATAAGTGTTATAATGACGGCAACACATGATGTAAGTGTCTATATTAGCCTACTATCAAAACGACTTTAAAAGTGTTATATAAGTGTTATAATGAAGGCAACACATGATGTAAGGGTCTATATTAGCCTACTATCAAAATGACTTTAAAAGTGTTGTATAAGTGTTATAATGAAGGCAACACATGATGTAAGGGTCTATATTAGCTATATAAGCCTACTATCAAAATGACTTTAAAAGTGTTATATACGTGTAATAATGAAGGCAACATATGATGTAAGTGTCTATACTAGCCTACTATCAAAATAAATGACTTTAAAAGTGTTATATAAGTGTTATAATGAAGGCAACACATGATGTAAGTGTCTATATTAGCCTACTATCAGAATGACTTTAAAAGTCTTATATAAGTGTTATAATGAAGGCAAAACATGATGTAAGTGTCTATATTAGTTATATTAGCCTACTATCAAAATGACTTAAAAAGTCTTATATAAGTGTTATAATGAAGGCAACACATGATGTAAGTGTCTATATTAGTTATATTAGCCTACTATCAAAATGACTTTAAAAGTCTTATATAAGTGTTATAATGAAGGCAACACATGACGTAAGTGTCTATATTAGCTATATTAGCCTACTATCAAAATGACTTTAAAAGTCCTATATACGTCTTATAATGAAGGCAACACATGATGTAAGTGTCTATACTAGCCTACTATAAAAATGACTTTAAAAGTGTTATATAAGTGTTATAATGAGGGCAACACATGATGTAAGGGTCTATATTAGCTATATAAGCCTACTATAAAAATGACTTTAAAAGTGTTATATACGTGTTATAATGAAGGCAACACATGATGTAAGGGTCTATATTAGCCTACTATCAAAATGACTTTAAAAGTCTTATATAAGTGTTATAATGAAGGCAACACATGATGTAAGGGTCTATATTAGCCTACTATCAAAACGACTTTAAAAGTGTTATATAAGTGTTATAATGAAGGCAACACATGATGTAAGGGTCTATACTAGCCTACTATCAAAATGACTTTAAAAGTGTTATATAAGTGTTATAATGAAGACAACACATGATGTAAGGGTCTATATTAGCCTACTATCAAAACGACTTTAAAAGTGTTATATAAGTGTTATAATGAAGGCAACACATGATGAAAGTGTCTATACTAACCTACTACCAAAATGACTTTAAAAGTGTTATATAAGTGTTATAATGAAGGCAACGCATGATGTAAGTGTCTATATTAGCCTACTATCAAAACGACTTTAAAAGTGTTATATAAGTGTTATAATGAAGGCAACACATGATGTAAGTGTCTATATTATCCTACGATCAAAATGACTTTAAAAGTCTTATATAAGTGTTATAATGAAGGCAACACATGATGTAAGTGTCTATATTATCCTACTATCAAAATGACTTTAAAAGTGTTATATAAGTGTTATAATGAAGGCAACACATGATGTAAGGGTCTATATTAGCCTACTATCAAAATGACTTTCAAAGTGTTATATAAGTGTTGTAATGAAGGCAACGTATGATGTAAGTGTCTATATTAGCCTACTATCAAAATGACTTTAAAAGTGTTATATAAGTGTTATAATGAAGGCAACACATGATGAAAGTGTCTATATTAGCCTACTATCAAAATGACTTTAAAAGTGTTATATAAGTGTTGTAATGAAGGCAACACATGATGTAAGTGTCTATACTAGCCTACTATCAAAATGACTTTAAACGTCTTATATAAGTGTTATAATGAAGGCAACACATGATGTAAGGGTCTATATTGGCCTACTATCAAAACGACTTTAAAAGTGTTGTATAAGTGTTATAATGAAGGCAACACATGATGTAAGTGTCTATACTAGCCTACGATCAAAATGACTTTAAAAGTGTTATATAAGTGTTATAATGAAGGCAACACATGATGTAAGGGTCTATATTAGCCTACTATCAAAATGACTTTAAAAGTGTTATATACGTGTTATAATGAAGGCAACACATGATGTAAGTGTCTATACTAGCCTACTATCAAAATGACTTTAAAAGTGTTATATAAGTGTTATCATGAAGGCAACACACGATGTAAGTGTCTATATTAGCTATATTAGCCTACTATCAAAATGACTTTAAAAGTCTTATATAAGTGTTATAATGAAGACAACACGTGATGTAAGTGTCTATATTAGTTATATAAGCCTACTATCAAAATGACTTTAAAAGTCTTATATAAGTGTTATAATGAAGCAACACATGATGTAAGTGTCTATATTAGCTATAATAGCCTACTATCAAAATGACTTTAAAAGTCTTATATACGTGTTATAATGAAGGCAACACATGATGTAAGTGTCTATATTAGCCTACTATCAGAATGACTTTAAAAGTCTTATATAAGTGTTATAATGAAGGCAACCCATGATGTATGTGTCTATATAATCCTACTATCAAAATGACTTTATAAGTCTTATATAAGTGTTATAATGAAAGGCAACACACGATGTAAGTGTCTATATTAGCTATATTAGCCTACTATCAAAATAACTTTAAAAGTCTTATATAAGTGTTATAATGAAGGCAACACATGATGTGTCTATATTAGCTGTATCAGCCTATTATCAAAATTACTTTAAAAGTCTTATATAAGTGTTATAATGAAGGCAACACATGATGTAAGTGTCCATAATTGCTATAATAGCCTACTATCAAAATTTGTTTAAAATTCTTATATAAGTGTTATAATGAAGGCAACACATGATAAATGTCTATATTAGTTATATTAGCCTACTATCAAAATGACTTTAAAAGTCTTATATAAGTGTTATAATGAAGGCAACACATGATGTAAGTGTCCATAATTGCTATAATAGCCTACTATCAAAATTTGTTTAAAATTCTTATATAAGTGTTATAATGAAGGCAACACATGATAAATGTCTATATTAGTTATATTAGCCTACTATCAAAATGACTTTAAAAGTCTTATATAAGTGTTATAATGAAGGCAACACATGATGTAAGTGTCCATATTAGCTATAATAGCCTTTTTTGAACTGGAAAAATCCCATTTTTTCCCCGAAATTCCAGGAAACCAGTAATACCATACATGTTACTACTTCACCATTTCTCGACCGATTTGAAAAATTCCAACACCAACCATTTCAACTCATTCAGACCATTCAAGTCTTTAACCATTTTCAAAAAAATTCCTGAATTTCCCCAATACCATTTACTACATTTTTTGACCGATTCAAACAACTCCAACACCAACCAATTCAGCTCATTTAGGACGTTCATGCTCCTAATAATTTCCCCCCAAAAATCTCGCTTTTTCCCAAATTCCCACATTTCCAGGAAGTTCCCATTGAAATGAATGGGACATTTTTCCAAATTGCACAATTCCCACATTTTTCAACCTGTTAAAACCATTCCACCTTCAACACATTCCATCATCCTGGAAATTCAAACTATTTTTTTTCCGAGTTCAAAAAAATTCCAGTATTTTCCAGAAATCCTGGTTTTCCAAAGCCCTATTTCCACCCTTTTTTCTGGCGACTACTCCTTCCACATTTTTCAACGCATTTCAACCGTTCCACCGTCAAAATATTCCTCTTAATCAGGACAAAAAACAAAGTTGTTTTTGAATTGGAAAAATTCCCGTTTTTTCCCGAAATTCCAGGAAACCCATAATACCATTTCACAATTCAACATGTTACTACTTCAACATTTCTTGAGCAATTTGGAAAAATTCCAACACCAACCGTTTCAACTCATTCGGACCATTGAAGTTTTTTTAACATTTTCCCAAAAATTCCTGAATTTCCCCAATACCATTTACTACACTTTTTGACCGATTCAAACAATTCCAACACCAACCAATTCAGCTCATTTAGGACGTTCATGCTCCTAATAATTTCCCCCCAAAATCTCGCTTTTTCCCAAATTTCCAGGAAGTTCCCATTGAAATGAATGGGACATTTTTCCAAGTTGCACAATTCCCACATTTTTCAACCTGTTAAAACCATTCCACCTTCAAAACATTCAATCATCCATGAAATTCAAACTACTCTTTTTTCCAAGTTAAAAAAAATTCCAGTATTTTCCAGAATTCCTGGTTTTCCAAAGCCCTATTTCCACCCTTTTTTCTGGCGACT
Source organism: Nerophis lumbriciformis (assembly GCF_033978685.3). Lineage (NCBI taxonomy): Eukaryota > Metazoa > Chordata > Actinopteri > Syngnathiformes > Syngnathidae > Nerophis > Nerophis lumbriciformis. Next base: position 5,775,207 of record NC_084578.2, read on the forward strand.
ACTCCTTCCACATTTTTCAACGCATTTCAACCGTTCTACCGTCAAAACATTCCTCTTAATCATGACAAAAAACAAAGTTGTTTTTGAATTGGAGAAATTCCCGTTTTTTCCCGAAATTCCAGGAGACCCACAATACCATTTCACAATTCAACATGTTACTACTTCAACATTTCTCGAGGGATTTGGAAAAATTCCAACACAAACCGTTTCAACTAATTCTGATCATTGAAGTTTTTTAACATTTTCCAAAAAATTCCTGAATTTCCCCAATACCATTGACTACATTTTTTGACCCATTCAAACAATTCCAACACCAACCAATTCAGCTCATTTACGATGTTCATGCTCCTAATAATTTCCCCAAAAAATCTCGCTTTTTCCCAAATTCCCACATTTCCAGGAAGTTCCCATTGAAATCAATGGGACATTTTTCCAAGTTGCACAATTCCCACATTTTTCAACCTGTTAAAACCATTCCACCTTCAACACATTCCATCATCCTGGAAATTCAAACTACAATTTTTTCCAAGTTAAAAAAAAATTCCAGTATTTTACAGAATTCCTGGTTTTCCAATGCCCTATTTCCACCCTTTTTTCTGGCGACTACTCCTTCCACATTTTTCAACGCATTTCAACCGTTCTACCGTCAAAACATTCCTCTTAATCATGACAAAAAACAAAGTTGTTTTTGAATTGGAGAAATTCCCGTTTTTTCCCGAAATTCCAGGAGACCCACAATACCATTTCACAATTCAACATGTTACTACTTCAACATTTCTCGAGGGATTTGGAAAAATTCCAACACAAACCGTTTCAACTAATTCTGATCATTGAAGTTTTTTAACATTTTCCAAAAAATTCCTGAATTTCCCCAATACCATTGACTACATTTTTTGACCCATTCAAACAATTCCAACACCAACCAATTCAGCTCATTTACGATGTTCATGCTCCTAATAATTTCCCCAAAAAATCTCGCTTTTTCCCAAATTCCCACATTTCCAGGAAGTTCCCATTGAAATCAATGGGACATTTTTCCAAGTTGCACAATTCCCACATTTTTCAACCTGTTAAAACCATTCCACCTTCAACACATTCCATCATCCTGGAAATTCAAACTACAATTTTTTCCAAGTTAAAAAAAAATTCCAGTATTTTACAGAATTCCTGGTTTTCCAATGCCCTATTTCCACCCTTTTTTCTGGCGACTACTCCTTCCACATTTTTCAACGCATTTCAACCGTTTTACCGTCAAAACATTCCTCTTAATCAGGACAAAAAACAAAGTTCTTTTTTGAACTGGAAAAATCCCATTTTTTCCCCGAAATTCCAGGAAACCAGTAATACCATACATGTTACTACTTCAACATTTCTCGACCGATTTGAAAAATTCCAACACCGACCATTTCAACTCATTCAGACCATTCAAGTCTTTAACCATTTTCAAAAAAAAAAAAATCCCGCTTTTCCCGAAATTCCCAAATTTGGGGGGAAATTCCTATTGAAATCAATGGGACATTCTTCAAAGTTCCACAACTCCCACATTTTTTCATCTGATTCAAACTGTTCCAACTTCAAAATATTCAGCCTGTTTGGGAATGATGTGCTCTACTTCAACAATCCTAAAAGAATTCCAGGATATTAGTTCAACTTCATCATTGGAGCATTCACACGCGATTCCTTCAGGAATTGCCTCATCTAGTTAATTGATACAGTCCCAATGGAAGTAGACTGAGTTGACAATGAGTGTGTAACTGGTGCGTGCATAAACCCACACGTGTCATACGATCAGCTTGTAGTAATACTGTATAAACGCACAACATAACGAGCATGCAAATAATTAAAAGCACCTGCACTGGATTTTTGATGTGTATAATGACGATAATTCTATTCTAATCCATGTGATTGGCAGCAGAGTTCATTAACCTTTCCACAGAAGCCACAGGGGTCCACGCAGGTGTGAGCAGGACCAATAACAACATGCTCGTAACACCTGTGCCTGCCTGGCTGCTGTGAGCCATCATTTCATGTCAGAAGAACCATTAAACTGCCACTAATAATGGCTCACACTGTATATATTATACCCTTTTTTTCCTGCACCAGTCAAATGCTTTGAGATTTCACAAAGGAGTTTATTTTCTTATTTTTCTTTACAACTACGTTTGACATTTGACAATAGTGTCATCTAGCACAATTTCCCCATCTTTACTGAACCAAGACACGTATTTTACATGAGAAAACTCTCAACGCACACTACAGAACAACAATGGCAACAGGTGGATATGCAGGTTGAT
>NC_084578.2:5782500-5790000 GCF_033978685.3 Nerophis lumbriciformis
GTATATATTGCATGTTATTAAGAATGTTACTACATTACATATATACTTACATCATGTATATATTACATGTTATTATGAATGTTACTACATTACATATATACTTACATCATGTATATATTACATGTTATTATACATTTTACTACATTAAATATGTACTTACATCATGTATATATTGCATGTTATTATGAATGTTACTACATGCCATATATACTTACATCATGTATATATTACATGTTATTATGAATGTTACTACATTACATACTTACATCATGTATATATTACATGTTATTATGAATGTTACTACATGACATATATACTTACATCATGTATATATTACATGTTATTATGAATGTTACTACATGACATATATACTTACATCATGTATATATTGCATGTTATTATGAATGTTACTACATGACATATATACTTACATCATGTATATATTACATGTTATTATGAATGTTACTACATGACATATATACTTACATCATGTATATATTACATGTTATTATGAATGTTACTACATGACATATATACTTACATCATGTATATATTGCATGTTATTATGAATGTTACTACATTACATACTTACATCATGTATATATTACATGTTATTATGAATGTTACTACATGACATATATACTTACATCATGTATATATTACATGTTATTACGAATGTTACTACATGACATATATACTTACATCATGTATATATTACATGTTATTATGAATGTTACTACATGACATATATACTTACATCATGTATATATTACATGTTATTATGAATGTTACTACATTACATATGTACTTACAGTGTGTATATAAAACAATAATTTTTGGATGTTTTAGAGCGTTTTATAAGCAGATTAGTGCAACTCTCATGTTTGCTGACTTTTGCTAGTGTTTATTTACGATTTAGAATGCATAAAAACAGGAAAAAAAGACACGTGATCTTGTCTCACATAAGGATGTTGACTGATGGTCCAAATTCCAAACAAAAAGTGCAGTTCTGCATGAATATCCGTCACACTCTGATTGGAATTATTCTTGGTGTTTGCAGCCAGGGCTTCTCTGTGTACAATGTTGGAGACATGGGCGCTGGTTTCTATTTATAGCAGCAGAGGTCTAGACCATCGCTGCGGCTCAGCCCTGTTTGGAGAGCGATAGAGGCAGAATGGTGGGTGGCATGAGGCGATATTAGTCTGCTACGTAGGATTTATGTGGCGGGTTATCGAATACAACATCGGGCTTGTGTGCATGAAGATTGTGTGGATGTGGTGAGGGGGGAAACAACACAGCTGGTTGATGTGTAGCACAGGTCAACCGCAGCTTCACGGCTGACATTTTGCATCATCTACATCCCTTCAGGGACATTTCTGCTTTATTTTCCATCCATCACTGTGTATAGGCTTGAAACCAGAGTTTAAAAAACATTTTTAATGAAAAAAATCACCCAGAAGAGGCTTCTTTGAGGCAGAAGAATGCCGTGCTGTCATAGATGATGCATGGATGGAGGATGAAAGCACGAAGCAAAATACCGATGAAAGGGAGGAGGAGAAACGGCTTTATGGCGTCGGCCTTGCAATATGCATGAGCCGCTCTCGGAATCGTCCGAGTGAATGTACTTCTCGCATCCACTTCTCGGCGCCGGTCTGTATGTACATATGTGGGGGCGGCGCCTTTGTATCCCAGGCAACGGTGCACTCGAGTGGGGTCAGAGCACCTGAAGGGGTCTGGCGGAGAGTCCCGGAGGATGAGTTTGTCTGCCAACATTCACATATGCACGCATGAATGGCTCGTCTGTTGGGAATCGCCACACTTCTGTGAAGCAATGTGAAATATCTGATAGGGTTGTACCAGTACTAGTATAGCACCGCAATACTAATGAATCATATTCGGTACTATACCGCCTCTAAAAAGTACCGGTCCCCTGCTCACCCCCCCGTCGTCGTCACTGTCAGGTTCAAACACTGATGACATTTATTAAACAAGACAAGAAGCAAGGAATCAAACATTTTTGGCTCAATGAGGAAACCACGCTCTGACGAAAGATTGGACGCCTCCTCTTTTATTTGGACTTTCCCTGATTACATGCCAACAGCTGTTTGTTCGATTTTACATTTAGGTTTAATATTTAGGTTTAACATTCAGACTTAATTTTTAGATTTATATTTTACATTTAGTAATAACATTTAACGTTTAGATTTAACATTTTGATGTAACATTTATATTTATATTTTACCTTTTGATGTAACATTTAGATTTTACATTTAGATATACCGTTTAGGTTCAACATTTAGGTTTACCTTTTAGACTTAAAATGTATATTTATATTTTGCCTTTAGGTTTGATATTTAGGTTTGACATTCAGACTTAACATTTAGACCTTATATTTAAATATTTTACATTTAGAAATAACATTTAGCATTTTGGTTTAACGTTTAGGTTTAACAATTAGATGTAAAATTTAGTCACCATTTAATTTAAACTTATACAAAATTTAAAAAAATATGCTTGGCCTGAGTGGCTGGACAGAACAGATTAAAAAATAAATAAAAAAATAAAAAAATAAAAAAATAAAAAAATAAAAAAATAAATAAAATAAAATAAATAATAATAAAAAAAATAGATTTTAGATTTTTTTTTTAAATCGATAATAATTGTTACAAAGAATAATCACAATTAATTGAAAAATCTAATTTTTTTTTTACATCCATATTAAATACTAGAGATGTCTGATAATGGCTTTTTTTTGCCGATATTGTCCAACTCTTAATTACCGATTCCGATATCAACCGATACCGATATATACAGTCGTGGAATGAACACATTATTATGCCTAATTCAAGGTTTTCCAAAATAAATCAACTCAAGTTATGGAAAAAAGTGCCAACATGGCACTGCCATATTTATTATTGAAGTCACAAAGTACATTATATTTTTTAACATGCCTCAAAACAGCAGCTTGGAATTTGGGACATGCTCTCCCTGAAAGAGCATGAGGAGATTGAGAGGGTAGCGGGGGGGTGTATATTGTAGCGTCCCGGTAGAGTTAGTGCTGCAAGGGATTCTGGGTATTTGTTATGTTGTGTTACGGTGTGGATGTTCTCCCGAAATGTGTTTATCATTCTTGTTTGGTGTGGGTTCACAGTGGGGCGCATATTTGTAACAGTGTTAAACTTGTTTATACGGCCACCCTCAGTGTGACCTGTATGGCTGTTGACCATGTGAAAAGCCGTAGGTATTATGTGACTGGGCCGGCCCGCAAAGGCAGTGCCTTTAAGGTTTATTGGCGCTCTGTACTTCTCCCTACGTCCGTGTACACAGCGGCGTTTTAAAAAGTCATACATTCTACTTTTTGATACCGATGCCGATAACCCATTTTAAAGCATTTATTGGACGATAATATCGGCAGTCTATAAAATTACAGGTTATATATATTTTTTTTTTAAACTCATATTACTGCATATATATTGTATTTACTGCAATTTTAGATTTTTTTTTAAAATTGATAATAATTGTTACAAAGAATAATCACGATTAATTGAAAAATCTAATTTTTTTTTGACATTCATATTAAATACTAGAGATGTCCGATAATGGCTTTTTTTTGCCGATATCCGATATTGTCCAACTCTTAATTACCGATTCCGATATCAACCGATACCGATATATACAGTCGTGGAATGAACACATTATTATGCCTAATTCAAGGTTTTCCAAAATAAATCAACTCAAGTTATGGAAAAAAGTGCCAATATGGCACTGCCATATTTATTATTGAAGTCACAAAGTACATTATATTTTTTAACATGCCTCAAAACAGCAGCTTGGAATTTGGGCCGTAGATATTATGTGACTGGGCCGGCACGCAATGGCAGTGCCTTTAAGGTTTATTGGCGCTCTGTACTTCTCCCTACGTCCGTGTACACAGCGGCGTTTTAAAAAGTCATAAATTTTACTTTTTGAAACCTATCCATCCATCCATCCATCCATCTTCTTCCGCTTATCCGAGGTCGGGTCGCGGGGGCAGCAACCTAAGCAGGGAAGCCCAGACTTCCTTCTCCCCAGCCACTTCGTCCAGCTCTTCCTGTGGGACCCCGAGGCGTTCCCAGGCCAGCCGGGAGACATAGTCTTCCCAACGTGTCCTGGGTCTTCCCCGCGGCCTCCTACCGGTCGGACGTGCCCTAAACACCTCCCTAGGGAAGCGTTCAGGTGGCATCCTGACCAGATGCCCGAACCACCTCATCTGGCTCCTGTCCATGTGGAGGAGCAGCGGCTTTACTTTGAGCTCCTCCCGGATGACAGAGCTTCTCACCCTATCTCTAAGGGAGAGCCCCGCCACCCGGCGGAGGAAACTCATTTCGGCCGCTTGTACCCGTGATCTTGTCCTTTCGGTCATGACCCAAAGCTCATGACCATAGGTGAGGTTGGGAACGTAGATCGACCGGTAAACTGAGAGCTTTGCCTTCCGGCTCAGCTCCTTCTTCACCACAACGGATCGATACAGCGTCCGCATTACTGAAGACGCCGCACCGATCCGCCTGTCGATCTCACGATCCACTCTTCCCTCACTCGTGAACAAGACTCCGAGGTACTTGAACTCCTCCACTTGGGGCAAGATCTCCTCCCCAACCCGGAGATGGCACTCCACCCTTTTCCGGGCGAGAACCATGGACTGGGACTTGGAGGTGCTGATTCTCATCCCAGTCGCTTCACACTCAGCTGCGAACCGATCCAGTGAGAGCTGAAGATCCTGGCCAGATGAAGCCATCAGGACCACATCATCTGCAAAAAGCAGAGACCTAATCCTGCAGCCACCAAACCGGATCCCCTCAACGCCTTGACTGCGCCTAGAAATTCTGTCCATAAAAGTTATGAACAGAATCGGTGACAAAGGGCAGCCTTGGCGGAGTCCAACCCTCACTGGAAACGTGTCCGACTTACTGCCGGCAATGCGGACCAAGCTCTGACACTGATCATACAGGGAGCGGACTGCCACAATCAGACAGTCCGATACCCCATACTCTCTGAGCACTCCCCACAGGACTTCCCGAGGGACACGGTCGAATGCCTTCTCCAAATCCACAAAACACATGTAGACTGGTTGAGCAAACTCCCATGCACCCTCAAGGACCCTGCCCAGAGTATAGAGCTGGTCCACAGTTCCACGACCAGGACGAAAACCACACTGTTCCTCATGAATCCAAGGTTCGACTATCCGGCGTAGCCTCCTCTCCAGTACACCTGAATAGACCTTACCGGGAAGGCAGAGGAGTGTGATCCCACGATAGTTAGAACACACCCTCCGGTTAACCCTTCTTAAAGAGAGGAACCACCACCCCGGTCTGCCAATCCAGAGGTACCGCCCCCGATGTCCACGCGATGCTGCAGAGTCTTGTCAACCAAGACAGCCCCACAGCATACCGATACCGATAATTTCCGATATTACATTTTAAAGCATTTATCGGCCGCAGTCCGATGTTATCGGACATCTCTATTAAATACCATTACAATCCAGAGTAAGTTAGTTCAGTGTTAATATTTGAGTGAGCCCCTCTGTCGTGATAAAGTTGGGCCCTGAGGTTATAAAAGGTTAAGATATAATAAAATAGAAGCATGTTTATTGTACGGTTGTATGGAATGTGTTTGTGGAACAATGAGTGCCCTCATATTTGTCATTTTCCTCCAACTCGTCCCGTCGCCACGTTGTGTTTGTCCACAGACGCTCATATTATTCTTCCCAACTCTTGCCTGTGCATGCCTAATTAACGGCGGAAAGCCCCGGAGATGAGGTAGAGCGGCGGGGGCTACACAACCCCGGGCTTCTGTGAGCAAACAAACCGCCTCCGTTTTTTTTTTCCGCGGCGCTGACAAATAAAGGCTGATATTGTGACGGGCCAGGTTATTATTATTGTTGGCCAGCTCATGTCCGTGCCTGCACACAACCCTGTGGAGTGGATTACTGTAAAGTGAGGCCCCGCTGGGAAATGCAACATGGCCGCAGTGCGTCTGCTGTAGAATCTTCCCGGAAGCAAGCGTTGACGTTCACCGTCAAGAAGCAACTTTCTTTGCTGAGCCCACCTATTTTGTCCGCCGACCTTGAAGAGGTCTTTTTTTCTGTGGGAATTTCAATCAGTTGCCAGCTCATATAAATTCTGCTGCATCGACATTGCTGCCTTAAATGTAAATCCCTTACTTATAAATATATATTTCAATAACGCAAGGCCAGGCATTATGCTTGCTTCAAACAAACGGCTGCTATTTTATTATACATTACAAGAACAAAGAAATGCTTTCCAGAATGTTCTCCACAATAATTGAACAGGTTAAAACTCTTTAAACTCTTATATATACTTGACTTTTAGTGAATTCTAGCTATATATATATTTTTTTTTTATTTATTTATATATATATATATATATATATATATATGTATATATATATATATATATATATACAGGTAAAAGCCAGTAAATTAGAATATTTTGAAAAACTTGATTTATTTCAGTAATTGCATTCAAAAGGTGTAACTTGTACATTATATTTATTCATTGCACACAGACTGATGCATTCAAATGTTTATTTCATTTAATTTTGATGATTTGAAGTGGCAACAAATGAAAATCCAAAATTCCGTGTGTCACAAAATTAGAATATTACTTAAGGCTAATACAAAAAAGGGATTTTTAGAAATGTTGGCCAACTGAAAAGTATGAAAATGAAAAATATGAGCATGTACAATACTCAATACTTGGTTGGAGCTCCTTTTGCCTCAATTACTGCGTTAATGCGGCGTGGCATGGAGTCGATGAGTTTCTGGCACTGCTCAGGTGTTATGAGAGCCCAGGTTGCTCTGATAGTGGCCTTCAACCATCACTGATGGTTTGGGTTGGTTTGGTTTGCATTTCCTTTGGAAATCGAGGTCCCAGAGTCTGGAGGAAGACAGGAGAGGCACAGGATCCACGTTGCCTGAAGTCTAGTGTAAAGTTTCCACCATCAGTGATGGTTTGGGGTGCCATGTCATCTGCTGGTGTCGGTCCACTCTGTTTCCTGAGATCCAGGGTCAACGCAGCCGTCTACCAGCAAGTTTTAGAGCACTTCATGCTTCCTGCTGCTGACCTGCTCTATGGAGATGGAGATTTCAAGTTCCAACAGGACTTGGCGCCTGCACACAGCGCAAAATCTACACGTGCCTGGTTTACGGACCATGGTATTTCTGTTCTAAATTGGCCCGCCAACTCCCCTGACCTTAGCCCCATAGAAAATCTGTGGGGTATTGTGAAAAGGAAGATGCAGAATGCCAGACCCAAAAACGCAGAAGAGTTGAAGGCCACTATCAGAGCAACCTGGGCTCTCATAACACCTGAGCAGTGCCAGAAACTCATCGACTCCATGCCACGCCGCATTAACGCAGTAATTGAGGCAAAAGGAGCTCCAACCAAGTATTGAGTATTGTACATGCTCATATTTTTCATTTTCATACTTTTCAGTTGGCCA
>NC_084578.2:5795000-5822500 GCF_033978685.3 Nerophis lumbriciformis
CTCGTAAACGAGTTAGCCAATGCTAACAGCGCTAACTTGATTACATTATGATAGCATGTACATACATGCATGAAAACACTCCTACAGACACCACACATGGGACAGTTTGGTAAATATGAATTGTTTTAGTTATATTGTAAAACTTACAAACGTTTCTGCACTAAATGCGTTACCTTTTTCATATTCAACTCCGTTTGTAGTTTCTGCAAATAGCCCACAACAGTGGTTCTCAAACTTTTTTCACCAAGTAGCACCTCAAAAAAACACTTGGTTCTCCAAGTACCACTATAACGATGAACATTAGAATACAGTAGCATAGTAGGCCTAAATATTTATTAAAAACAAGGCAGATGTTTTATTTAACAAGTATATTTAATATGTTTGGGCACTGTGACATTACACACGGTTTGAACAGTAACACTGTTTAAATATAGGCAAATAAAACACAACTTTAATTGACGGCAGTAAAACGGCTGACCAAACAAAACAGAAGTGACGAGAACTGAAATGTAACAATTGATTCTACAAAATAGGGGGACCATATCTTCCGGACTATAGAGCACACCGGGATTTAAGCCGCACCCGCTAGATTTTAGAAGAAACATATATTTTTCCAATTATTAGCCACATCGGACTATAAGCCGCAAGATATATACGTTGTGAAATGAGTTATTTACACATAAATATTTTATAAATGTTTATTTACATTATTTGTTTCCAAGTGGTGTCTGTAACACAGCAGTAAAACGGCTGACCAAACAAAACGGAAGTCATCCTCATGAACCCACTGGCTGTGGAAACTAGCTCTCTAATCACTAAACAGATTCAATAATTCCTCGGTGACGTTTTGGTGAATTAACTGAAACTGTGTTAGTACTATTGACTTATTTTTTTCAAACACTCGTAAACGAGTTAACATATAAGCCAATGCTAACAAAGCTAACTTTATTACATTATGATAGCATGTACATACATGCATGAAAACACTCCTACAGACGTCACACATGGGACGGTTTGGTAAATATGAATTGTTTTAGTTGTATTGTAAAACTTACAAACGTTTCTACACTAAATGCGTTACCTTTTGCATATTCAACTCCATTTGTAGTTTCTGCAACTAGCCCACAACAGTGGTTCTCAAACTTTTTACACCAAGTAGCACCTCAGAAAACACTTGGTTCTCCAAGTACCAATATAATGATGAACACTAGACTACAGTAGCATAGTAGGCCTAACTATTTATTAAAAGCGAGGCAGATTTTTTATTTAACACATATATTTAATATGTTTGGGCACTGTAACATTACACACGGTTTGAACAGTAACACTGTTTAAATATAGGCAAATAAAACACAACTTTAATTGACGGCAGTAAAACGGCTGACCAAACAAAACAGAAGTGACAATAACTGAAATGTAGCAATTGACTCTACAAAATAGGAGGACCATGTCTTCCGGACTATAGAGCACACCGGGTTTTAAGCCGCACCCGCTAGATTTTAGAAGAAACATATATTTTTCCAATTATTAGCCACATCGGACTATACGCCGCAAGATATATACATTGTGAAATGAGTTATTTACACATAAATATTTGATAAATGTTTATTTACATTATTTGTTTCCAAGTGGTGTCTCTAACACGGCAGTAAAACGACTGACCGAACAAAACGGAAGTCATTGTCTTGGAAACTAGCTCTCTAATCACTAAACAGATTGGAGACGTTTTGGTGAATTAACTGAAACTGTGTTAGTACTATTGACTTATTTTTTTCAAACACTCGTAAACGAGTTAACATATCAGCCAATGCTAACAAAGTTAGCTTGATTAAATTACGATAGCACGTACATACGTGCATCAAAACACTCCTACAGACATCACACATGGGATGGTTTGGTAAATATGAATTGCTTTAGTTATATTGGAAATGGATTTATTGCAATCTTTGCAAGCTGGGCAACGTTTGCTGTGGTCTGGAACAACATGGCACACAAACAACTATCAGAAATGCAGCCAATATTACATACAGATAATGTGTCATGAGACATGCAAATGTAAATTAAATACACAGAGGATATAAGTAAAGAATATTAAATGAGCTCAAATTTACCTACAAACGAAGCATAATGATGCAATATGTACATACAACTGGCCTACATAGCATGTTAGCAACGATTAGCTTGCTGTCATGGATTGACCAAATATGCCTGATAAGCACTCCAGCAAATCAATAAAATCAACAAAGCTCACCTTTGTGGATTCATGCACAGCATAAAACTTTTGGTGGACAAAACGAGGCACAATGATGCAATATGTACATACAGCTAGCCTACACAGCATGTTAGCATCAATTAGCTTGCAGTCATGGATTGATCAAATATGCCTGATAAGCACTCCAGCAAATCAATAAAATCAACAAAGCTCACCTTTGTGGATTCATGCACAGCATAAAACTTTTGGTGGACAAAACGAGGCATAATGATGCAATATGTACATACGGCTAGCCTAAATAGCATGTTGGCATCGATTAGCTTGCAGTCATGCAGTGACCAAATATGCCTGATTAGTACCCCAACATCAGCAAAGCTCACCTTTGTGCATTCACGCACAGCATAAAACGTTTGGTGGACAAAACGAGACAAAGAAGGATTGGCATAAAACACGTCTTTCTGTGGCAGTGTCGGAGAAAGTTACAGGTGTAAACAAACTGTTGAGTCACAGTCCACACAACGGTGAGTTCAAGGGCCGCTGAAATTAGTAGGACAAAACGGCGCTCGCCAAATAATAATAATAATAATAATAATAATAGATTTTATTTGTAAAAAGCACTTTACATTGAGTAAACAACCTCAAAGTACTACAGTGTAAAAAAATATATAAAAAATGTTTAAAAAAATATTTAAAAAAATAAAAAATAAATACAAATAAAAATAAATATAAAAAGATAATAAAAAAATTAAAAAAAATTAAAACTAGAACAGCCAAATAGCTAAAACTAGTATGCATATGTCTAAAAAAAAGGCTTTTTTTTTAAAAAGAAGGGTTTTTAAGCCTTTTTTTAAAAGCATCCACAGTCTGTGGTACACTCAGGTGGTCAGGGAGAGCGTTCCACAGACTGGAAGCGGCGGAGCAGAAAGCCCGGACTCCTTGTTGGAGACTGGTTGGAGGAGGTTAGCCTGTCATCGGTGAAGCATAAACACAAACATATTAAACAGTGGGCTTTCTAACAATTAGGAAAGTCCGTGTCGTGTTTGTCCTCTTGCAGAAACCATATTACAACAAAAAACAGATTTTTCACCCCCTTTTCATTTTTTCCCCATGCATTTTTGAAAAAGCTCCATGAAGCCACCAGGGCGTTGCTCAAGAGCCGCATGTAGCTCTAGAGCCACGGGTTGCTGACCCCCCGGTCTAGCTGAATGAAGGCCAATTCTAAGGCGTTCCTGTTCAGCCAAAAGGAGGGAAAATATTCCTCCGACACGGATTAGGACGTCGCTGATGAAAAGACATTCAAATGCGTCTTGATCAGGCGATAACGTCGGCCTAATGAAGCACTTGGTGCGTCTCACAATCGTTGGGTCTCTCTCTTTGAAAACAACACCGCTTGGCTGTGAAGCGAAACTGAGACTGCAGCTGGATGGAAGCCCTTGAGTGACTGAGCGCTGGTATTGACATGCTGCTCACATCTCGCCCGGCTCTCATGAGGGCTCTCACTGATTCTTCTTCCATACCCACGCTTCTCGCTTTTTACTCCTTCTGCCTTGCCCTCCCTCGCCTTTTTTTCCTACCCTTGATTCAAAAGCTCACATTTATTAAACTCACCGTCCCTCGGTCCTCTCCTCAGTGCCCGCCTGTCACTGTCGGCCTGTTCATTCCCGCAGTGCAGCAAAGTCCACCACAACATGGAGGAACTGAGCGATAACACAAAACCGTATCTGACTCTGATGCCACAGCGCAACTTACCAGTGCCTTAACTTACCAGAATTTTGAGATACAACCTGTCTTGTGGCTTTTTTTGGGTCATGATTTCAGTGACGAGCATATTACATATTTACAAAACTCCAAAACCAGTGAAGTTGTCACGTTGTGTAAATGGTAAATAAAAAGAGAATACAATGATTTGAAAATCCTTTTCAACTTATATTCAATTGAATAGACTGCAAAGACAAGATATTTCATGTTTGAACTGAGAAACTTAATTTATTTTAACAAATAATCATCAACTTAGAATTTAATGGCAGCAACACATTGCAAAAAAGTTGTCACAGGGGCATTTTTACCACTGTGTTTCCTTTTAACAACACTCAGTAAAGGTTTGGGAACTGAGGAGACTAGAGATGCGCGGATAGGCAATTTATTTCATCCGCAACCGCGTCAGAAAGTCGTCAACCATCCGCCATCCACCCGATGTAACGTTTGATCAGAACTGCACCCGCCCGCCATCCGCCCGATCTAATATAGATGATGCAAGGCATTAGTGAGCCTGCCAACTACTCCGGTTTTCCCGTAATTCGTACGGTTTTCATCAACCTATTCCGGGTTTTTCATTAATTAAAAAAAAAAAAAAGGGTGAAAACTACGCGAATTGCACCTTGTGCAGACAAGATTTTTCGATCGGACACGGAGGAATTAGCGATGTAAAAGACCACGTTGGGACAAAAAAACACAAGTCTAATGCCGTTGCTAGCGATACAAGTGGAAAACTTTCAACGTTTTTCGTCGCCCAAACAGATTCTTTGGATGTGATAAATGCCGAAGTTTTATTTACGGAGGCAATAATTGAGCATGGATTTCCAATCGCACTGGCATGATCACATGGGACAGTTAATAATGTAATGCAACCTTTAAAAATCATTACGCGGTGATCGCGGTCCCAAAAATAAACTTTTCTTGCATGATAATGTCCAGAAAAATTCGCTTTATATTACTATAGAGTCCTTTTAACGAATGAGTTTGATGGTTTATCACAAACCTTAAATGAAAGAAGTCCTTTGTTCTCCTGCACCATGGCCTTGCTTCGTGTTTGGTGCGCAAGCTTTATAACCTCACTGAGGTTATAAAGCTTTTGCCTGTTAAAGAAAGGAGACTGATCCAATGCAGCACAGACTTTCGCGTGCCACGCTGTCACGACCCAGACGCACACCAGTGCGCAATCACATGGGAGCCGCGCTGAGCGCACCTCCAAGCGCGTCTCGCTGCCGGCGACGGCCGGGTATATGGGCCCGACGCTCCAGCGCCATCCATTTTCAGGGCTAGTTGATTCGGCAGGTGGGTTGTTACACACTCCTTAGCGAGTTCCGACGTCCATGGCCACCGTCCTGCTGTCTATATCAACCAGGGTGAGCCCCACCCCTTTCGTGAGCGCACTGCGCGCAGAGTGACCCCTGTTACGCGCCCCCGGCAACAGGGGTGGCGGGCAGGTAAGCTGTGCGGGCGGAGCGTGCGGAGTGACCCCTGTTACGAGCCCCCGGCCACGGGGGTGGCGGGCAGGTAAGCTGCTTACCTGCTGCGCGTGACGCCGGCCACGGCGAAGGCGGACGAGGCGGGGTGTCGGTGCGGTGGGCGCGGTGGTGACCCTGGACGTGCGTCGGGCCCTTCTCGCGGATCGCCTCAGCTACGGCTCCCGGTGGGGCCCTCTCGGGGGAAGGGGCCTCGGTCCCGGACCCCGGCGAGGCATCGGGGGCCTTCTCCGCTCCGTAAAAGTGTCCATCTCTTTTTTTTTTTTTCTTCTGTTGTGGCATATGCTGCAGGTGCCTGCTCGTTTTTCGTATGTGGGTAACAACATTTAACTATGTATATATATTTCCCAATTGGTTTAACTGCCACCCGCCTGAATCTATTTAAAATCTAATTTTTTTTTATTTCAACCGCCCGACCCGACCCGACCCGACCCGACCCGCGGATAAAATCTAATTTTTTAAAATTTCATCCGCCCGAGACTCCGCGGTTTTGCCCGCAAACCGCGCATCTCTAATATATATATATTTTTATTTTGCTCTTTTTATCTTTGGTATGAACATAATTATGTAAACTCGAAGTTATTATTAATATTATTTTTTGGTTTTTTGTTGTTCCTATTTTTGTATTACAACATTTTATTTTTTGATCATGTTGTACTGAATTTTAATCTTTTGTTTTGTGATTGTGTGATGTTTTCTCCTGGACCCCAGGTAGAATAGTCTCCACTGCGGTGGTTCTCAAATGGGGGTACGCGTACCCCTGGGGGTACTTGAAGGTATGCCAAGGGGTACGTGAGATTTTTTTTTAAATATTCTAAAAATAGCAACAATTCAAAAATCCTTTATAAATATAAATAAAAACCTATCTTTATTTCCAAATAGTTCAAGAAAGACCACAAACAAATGAGCAATATTTTGCACTGTTATACAATTTAATAAATCAGAAACTGATGACATAGTGCTGTATTTTACTTCTTTATCTCTTTTTTTCAACCAAAAATGCTTTGCTCTGATTAGGGGGTACTTGAATTAAAAAAAAATTCACAGGGGGTATATCACTGAAAAAAGGTTGAGAACCACTGGTGTAGACTAATGGGGATCCTTAATAAACTAAACTAAACTAGAAGCCACACTTTTGTAACACGTATTGCTGAAATAAGCAGGGGCGTCCATGGTAACGTTGCTTGGATGGTAACACATGTTGCTCCAAAACCTGTATGAACCTTTCAGCATTAATGGTGCCTTCACAGATGTGTAAGTTACCCATGTCTTGGGCACTAAAACACCCCCATACCATCACACATGCTGGCTTTTGAACTTTGCGCCTATAACAATCCGGTTGGTTCTTTTCCTCTTTGTTCCGGAGGACACGACGTCCACAGTTTCCAAAAACAATTTGAAATGTGGACTCGTCAGACCACAGAACACTTTTACACTTTGCATCGGCCCATCTTAGATGAGCTCAGGCCCAGCGAAGCCTGGTGGCGTTTCTGGGTGTTGTTGATAAATGGCTTTCGTTTGCATAGTCGAGTTGTAGTTTTTACCAACCGCGCCAGGCCGTCCCCGAGTCGTCCAACAAGTTGTCCCGCACTCTGTAATGGCAGCTGAAACTTTGAATGCAACGTTTTAGGAACTGTGTTGGACCAATAAGCGTTTCGACAGCACGCCCTTTCTAAGGTTCTAGGAACTTTGTAAAAGTCCCACTTCGCTAACTAAATATAGTTTCTGAAGAACTGAATCTACTGGAGGAGTTTTTGGTGGAAACACTTTATTTGCCCGGGCAAATAGGAAAGTTCCTGTGGTGGTACAGAGCTTGTCATTTCTGCAAAATAGTCTAATGACCCTATTTCCTGATAGACTACTCCACTTACTTTTACACATCCACCTCACTTTCCTCTCCTTTTGAGAAACGTGACAAGAACTATCACCAGGTAACTATCTCCACCACTTTTCTTTTTTTTACCGTCATACTTACTGTATTTATATTATTCACATGTGAATAATGTTGTATAATAGACTGTATTTACATTATTCACATGTGAATAATGCTGTATAATAGACTGTATTTATAGTATTCACATGTGAATAATGCTGTATAATAGACTATATTTATATTATTCACATGTGAATAATGCTGTATAATAGACTGTATTTATATTATTCACATGTGAATAATGCTGTATAATAGACTGTATTTATATTATTCACATGTGAATAATGCTGTATAATAGACTGTATTTATATTATTCACATGTGAATAAAAGACTGTATTTATATTATTCACATGTGAATAATGCTGCATAATAGACTGTATTTATATTATTCACATGTGAATAACGCTGTATAATAGACTGTATTTATATTATTCACATGTGAATAACGCTGTATAATAGACTGTATTTATATTATTGACATGTGAATAATGCTATATAATAGACTGTATTTATATTATTCACATGTGAATAATGCTGTATAATAGACTGTATTTATATTATTCACATGTGAATAATGCTGTATAATAGACTGTATTTATATTATTCACATGTGAATAACGCTGTATAATAGACTGTATTTATATTATTCACATGTGAATAACGTTGTATAATAGACTGTATTTATATTATTCACATGTGAATAACGCTGTATCATAGACTGTATTTATATTATTCACATGTGAATAACACTGTATAATAGACTGTATTTATATTATTCACATGTGAATAAGGCTGTATAATAGTCTGTATTTGTATTATTCACATGTGAATAATGCTGTATAATAGACTGTATTTATATTATTCACATGTGAATAACGCTGTATAATAGACTGTATTTATATTATTCACATGTGAATAACGCTGTATCATAGACTGTATTTATATTATTCACATGTGAATAATGCTGTATCATAGACTGTATTTATATTATTGACATGTGAATAATGCTGTATAATAGACTGTATTTATATTATTGACATGTGAATAATAGACTGTATTTATATTATTCACATGTGAATAACGCTGTATAATAGACTGTACTTATATTATTCACATGTGAATAACGCTGTATAATAGACTGTATTTATATTATTCACATGTGAATAACGCTATATCATAGACTGTATTTATATTATTCACATGTGAATAATGCTGCATAGTAGACTGTATTTATATTATTCACATGTGAATAACACTGTATAATAGACTGTATTTATATTATTCACATGTGAATAATGCTGTATAATATACTGTATTTATATTATTCACATGTGAATAATGCTGCATAATAGACTGTATTTATATTATTCACAAGTGAATAATGCTGTATAATAGACTGTATTTATATTATTCACATGTGAATAATGCTGTATAATAGACTGTATTTATAATAGACTGTATTTATATTATTCACATGTAAACATTCCCAAGTGTTTATTGTCTATTGTGAGCGAACTGTGGTGCTGAATTTCCCCCAGGGATCAATAAAGTACTTTCTATTCTATTCTATAAAAATGTATTTTTGCTGTGAGCTGCGGATTAGTGACGGTCTTTGAGGTTTACGACCGGTACGGGACTGATGTTTGTTTGGTTTTACTTTGAAATTATTGCGCTCCTATCACTATTAATACAGGTTTCTCGTTAAGATGACAAAAACAACCAGAGAACAATTCACTTTCATTAAAAAAAAAAAGTTGTTTTTTAATCCCATGTTTTTTAATCCCACCTTGTATTTGAAGTACTTGATAGTAGGCTTCTTAAGGAAAACTAGAATAGTTGTTAAAGTATGGCCACCTTTTGGGTTTTTTCTGAAAGTTCCAGTTTGGAGAAGTTTTTGAGTTTGGGTATATCATCCTGCATCTTGGCAGTCTGATTCATTCATTCACTCACTCACTCACTCAGCAGATCATTGAAATATATTTCTGGCTGCTGACAACATTATCGCTGGCGTTGCTGTTTTTCTATTCCAGTTAAAGCTGGAGCCGCTCAGAGAGAGCCGGAACATTCTCACTGTGACTCAGAGAACTACTTGGCCTCTCTGCAGGATTGCTCTTGAACTTATTGTCCAATTAGCAAGAATAACCATGTCACACTCAGCGAGTGTACAGTCTGGCCGTCGGGGGCCCACTAAAGCAGGGACCACAGACCTCATCACAGGTTCCTGGTCTGTATTTGATCAGGAAATATGTTTTACTTAAGAACAAGTTCAATAAAATTGTAGTACCTGGGTGAATCTGCCCCTCTTATAATTGCAGATATTAAAATAACTCTGTCATTCGTTTGTACTGGTTTTAGTCTATGCTAACTAATTGTTAGTTTTTATGGTTTTAAATGTCCATCCATCCATCCATTTTCTACCGCTTATTCCCTTCGGGGTCGCGGGGGAGCTGGAGCCTATCTCAGCGACAATCGGGCGGAAGGCGGGGTACACCCTGGACAAGTTGCTACCTCATCACAGATGTATATATATATATATATATGTATATATATATACATACATATATATATATATATATATATATATATCGCAGATGTATATACTGTATATATATATATATATATATATATATATATATATATATATATATATACATCGCAGATGTGTATATATATATATACATATATACATTTGCGATGAGGTGGCGACTTGTCCAGGGTGTATAACGCCTTCCGCCCAATTGTAGCTGAGATAGGCTCCAGCGCCCCCCGCGACCCCAAAGGGAATAAGCGGTAGAAAATGGATGGATGGATGGACATTTACATATGTATGTATATGTATATATATATATATATATATATATATATATATATATATATATATATATATATATATATATATATATATAGACATACATACATATACATATATACATACATACATACATATATATATATACATACATATACATATACATATATACATACGCATATATACATACATACATGTGTATATGTATGTATATATATATATATATATATATATATATATATATATATATGTATATATATATATATATATATATATATATATATATATACATGTATATATATATATATTAAAATCTCGTGATGATTGAGGGAACCCCTCATGAAACAGGCCTGTAGAGATGAAGTAGTCTTGTGATTTTTTCCCACACATACATATATATATATATATATATATATATATATATATGAATGTATATATGCGTATGTATATATGTATATGTATGTATATATATATATGTATGTATGTATATATGTATATGTATGTATGTCTATATAAAAAAGACTTTGACACCTCTCATCTACATCAACATTTGGCATTTACAGTAATACACCGAAAAATTTACAGTTGTAGTTGTGCGGTAAAAAAAACAAACTGGCAACTCAGGTGCCAAAGTGTTACTGTAAAATTGTATTTTTTTTTAATTTACAGTAAAAAAAGCAAATGTAAATTTTACAGTAAAATTCTGGCAACTGAGCTGCCTTTTTTTTTTTTTTTTTTTTACCATAAAAACAGCAGTACTGTTTTTCCATTTACAGTAAAATACACTACATTTTGAGGTGAAATTATTGCAATTTACCATATTTTTTTTGACATTTTAGTTTTTATAAATATATATATATGTATATATGTCTTAATAAGGTTATCCAAAAAATAGTGCTCGATACCGTAGTAGAGCGCAATATATGTATGTGTGGGGAAAAAAAATCACAAGACTATTTCATCTCTACAGGCCTGTTTCATGAGGGGGGTACCCTCAATCGTCAGGAGATTTTAATGGGAGCATTCGCATACCATGGTTTATATAGGGCACAGAGTGGGTGGGTACAGGCTGGCCTAGGGGCGTGGTGATTGGTTCATGTGTTACCTAGGAGGTGTTTCCGTCTATGGCGGCATGTTGTTACAATTTCGCTGCGCTTGTTGAGGGATGACAGGTCTGGACGGTAGATAATAAACAGTTTCTCTTTCAAGCATAGGTTGCATCTTTTATTACCACTATTGTAAGGTGTGCTGGATGCAAGAATTTGCCATGTTATTGAATATTCAACATTATTGTCTTTGAGGTCCCAAATGTGTTTGCTGAGTTCTGTGGTATTTCGCAGGTTTTGGTTCCTGAAAGAAGCCTTGTGGTTGTTCCATCTGGTTTTGAATTCACCCTCGGTTAATCCTACATATGTGTCGGATGTGTTAATGTCCTTGCGTATTACCTTAGATTGGTAGACAACTGATGTTTGTAAGCATCCCCCGTTGAGGGGGCAATCAGGTTTCTTTCGACAGTTACATGCTTTGTTGGTTTTGGAGTCGTTCTGACTGGGGAGATGAAATAGTCTTGTGATTTTTTTCCCCCACACATACATATATATGTATATATATATATATATATATATATATATATATATATATATATATATATATATATATATATATATATATATATATACATATATATTTATATATATTAATGTGTATATTTATATATATGTGTATCTGTACATGTGTATATATATATATGTGTATATATATGTGTATGTGTATATATATTTAGATTTAGATTAAAATGTATTGGTCCTCTTGGGGAAATTCATTT
This sequence comes from Nerophis lumbriciformis, assembly GCF_033978685.3. Classification (NCBI taxonomy): domain Eukaryota; kingdom Metazoa; phylum Chordata; class Actinopteri; order Syngnathiformes; family Syngnathidae; genus Nerophis; species Nerophis lumbriciformis. Next base: position 5,807,026 of record NC_084578.2, read on the forward strand.
TCACTGCCGTACATTTGAACAATAGACATTAAACATCACAAAAACAAAAATAAAAAAAATACATCATACATAACCATGTGTGTATATATATATGTGTGTATATATGTACATATATATACATATATATACGTATATATACGTGTATATATATATATATATGTGTATATATATATATATGTGTGTGTATATACGTATGTATATATATATACACGTATATATACATACACGTATATATACATATATATACGTATGTATATATACATGTATGTATAACAAACACAACAAAATATGAACGCGAAGGGTAAAAAACAACAACCTACAATCTGATATATCTGATATCACTAAGCTTTCGAACTTTGTTGTAAAAATCTCCATAGTAATTACTATGTCATTTAAAAGTGCAGATCCCAACCATCGAAATACTTTGCATCGTTGAAGACTTACGCTCATTAGAAAACATGACTGCACATCATAATGGCAGCTACACTTTCCATCTTAGAGATCTCAAAAAATAATTAGGGAATGTCCGGCGGGCCAGATTGAAAAGCTTAACGGGCCTTAACTTGTCCAGGTCTGGACTAGACCAACCGCAGTCAACGACACAACATAATAATCAGAGGAGCGCTCAATGGCTTAGTGACTTCTGAGCGTGTCCAAGGTTTTAATCAGATGCTAAAATGTGCGAGGTTGTGTTTGCACACACCATGCTTCTATTTGCAGATATTTAGTCCAAACTTGCGCTAATTACGCATGGCCACACACTGTCACAGCCAGACACGCTCAGACACATCTGGTCCTGTTTGACCATTTCCTCTTACCATCAGAAGTGGTGACCATGACGCCGTGCATTTATCATTTGACAAACCGGTAGGTGCCCTAAGAACGAGGAAGTTGGAAGGGTTGATCACCACCAAACAAGACAAGCACAGACTATGAGAACACAAAAGTGATGATTCGGCGATATTCTGTCCCCAGCCTACCTTTTGTGGCACTCCCAATCAATGCCGCATTACAGGGAAAAGCACAATAAGCAAGGTAGTTCATTTTGTGTGACATCATGGAATTACGACTCATTATTGATTAACAGCCAAAAGTATTTAAAAATACACTAGATTTTGAGGTGAAATTATTGCAATTTACCATATTTTTTTTTAGATTTTTTTTTTTTAATCTACTAATAAAATGCATAAAAAATAGTGTAATAATAACATTCACTATTAGTATTGTCCCTCTGGGGCCAAACATATTCTGCGCTGTGGCCCTCAGTAAAAAATACTTTGACACCTCTCATCTACATCAACATTTGGCATTTACAGTAACACACCGAAAAATGTACAGTTGTAGATTTGCGGTAAAAAAAAAACAAAAAAACTGGCAGCTCAAGTGCCAAAATTTTACTGTAAAATTGCATTATTTTTTTTTTAAATTACAGTAAAAAAACAAATGTAAATTTTACAGTAAAATTCTGGCAACTGAGCTGCCTTTTTTTTAACCATAAAAACAGCAGTTCTGTTTTTCCATTTACAGTAAAATATACAACATTTTGAGGTGAAATTATTGTAATTGACCATATTTTTTGGGACTTTTTTTTTTTTTTTAAATATACTAACAAAATGCATAAAAAAATGGTGAAATAATAATATTCACTGTTAGAAGCAGCCCACTGGGCCCAAATGTAAATTTTACAGTAAAATTCTGGCAACTGAACTGCCTTTTTTTTTTCTTTTTTTTTTTTTCTTTTTACCATAAAAACAGCAGTACTGTTTTTCCATTCACAGTAAAATACACTAAATTTTGAGGTGAAATTATTGCAACTTACCATATTTTTTTGACTTTTTTATTTATTTATTATAGAGTTGTAGATTTGCGGTAAAAAACAAACAAACTGGCAGCTCAAGTGCCAATATTTTTTAATTTACAGTAAAAAAAACCAAATGTAAATTTTACAGTAAAATTCTGGCAACTGAGCTGCCTTTTTTTTTTTTTTTTACCATAAAAACAGCTGTACTGTTATTCAATTTACAGTAAAATACACTACATTTTGAGGTGAAATTATTGCAACTTACCATATTTTATTTGACATTTTTGTTTAAAAAAATCTACTAATAAAACGCATAAAAAATGGTGAAATAATAGTATTCACTGTTAGAAGCGGCCCTCTGGAGCCAAACATACTCTGCAATGTAGCCCTCAGTTTTTTTTTTTAATTTACAGTAAAAAAAACGAATGTAAATTTTACAGTAAAATTATGGCAACTGAGCTGCCTTTTATTTATTTATTTTTGTTTTGCCATAAAAACAGCAGTACTGTTTTTCCATTTACAGTAAAATACACTAAATTTTGAGGTGAAATTATTGCAACTTACCATATTTTTTTGACCTTTTTTTATTTTTTATTATACAGTTGTAGATTTGCGGTAAAACAAACAAAAAAGAAAAACTGGCAGCTGAGGTGCCAATATTTTTAATTTACAGTAAAAAAAAAAATTACTGCAACTTACCATATTTTTTTTTACTTAAAAAAAATATTATACAGTTGTAGATTTGCGGTAAAACAAACAAAAAAGAAAAACTGGCAGCTGAGGTGCCAATATTTTTAATTTACAGTAAAAAAAAAAATTACTGCAACTTACCATATTTTTTTTTACTTAAAAAAAATATTATACAGTTGTAGATTTGCGGTAAAAACATACAAACAAACTGGCAGCTCAGGTGCCAATATTTTTTAATTTACAGTAAAAAAACAAATGTAAATTTTACAGTAAAATTCTGGCAACTGAGCTGCCTTTTTTTTTTTTTACCATAAAAACAGCAGTACTGTTTTTCAATTTACAGTAAAATACACTACATTTTGAGGTGAAATTATTGCAACTTACCATATTTTTTTTGACATTTTAGTTTAAAAAAAATCTACTAATGAAATGCATAAAAAATGGTGAAATAATAGTATTCACTGTTAGAAGTGGCCCTCTGGGGACAAACATACTCTGCAATGTAGCCCTCAGTTTTTTTTGTTAAGTAAAAAAACAAATGTAAATTTGACAGTAAAATTATGGCAACTGAGCTGCCTTTTATTTATTTATTTATTTTTGTTTTACCATAAAAACAGCAGGACTGTTTTTCCATTTACAGTAAAATACACTACATTTTGAGGTGAAATTATTGCAACTTACAATATTTTTTTTACCTTTTTTTTATTTTTTATTATACAGTTGTAGATTTGCGGTAAAACAAAACGAAAAACTGGCAGCTCAGGTGCCAATATTTATTAATTTTCAGTAAAAAAAATAATTATTGCAATTTACCTTTTTTTTTTTTACTTTAAAAAAAATATATTATACAGTTGTAGATTTGCGGTAAAGAAAACCAAACAAACTGGCAGCTCAGGTGCCAATATTTTTTAATTTACAGTAAAAAAAAACAATGCAAATTTTACAGTAAAATTCTGGCAACTGAGCTGCCTTTTATTTTTTTATTTTTTTTACCATAAAAACAGCAGTACTGTTTTTCCATTACTGTAAAATACACTACATTTTGAGGTGAAATTATTGCAACTTGCCATATTTTTTTGACCTTTTTTTATTTGTTATTATACAGTTGTAGATTTGCGGTAAAAAACAAAACAAAAAAAAAACTGGCAGCTCAGGTGCCAATATTTTGTAATTTATAGTAAAAAAAATAATTATTGCAACTTACCATATTTTTTTTACTTTAAAAAAATAATATATAGTTGTAGATTTGCGGTAAAAAAAACAAACAAACTGGCAGCTCAGGTGCCAATATTTTTTAATTTACAGTAAAAAAAATAATTATTGCAACTTACCATATTTTTTTAACTTTAAAAAAATATTATACAGTTGTAGATTTGTGGTAAAAAACAAACAAACTGGCAGCTCAGGTGCCAATATTTTTTAATTTACAGTAAAAAAAACAAATGCAAATTTTACAGTACAATTCTGGCAACTGAGCTGCCTTTTACTTTTTTTTTTTTTTTTACCATAAAAACAGCAGTGCTGTTTTTCCATTTACAGTAAAATACACTAAATTTTGAGGTAAATATTTTTTGCAACTTACCATATTTTTTTTGACATTTTAGTTTAAAAAAAATCTACTAATAAAATGCATTAAAAATGGTGTAATAATAGTATTCACTGTTAGAAGTGGCCCACTGGGGCCAAATATACTCTGCGATGTGGCCCTCAGTTTTTTTTAAGTAAAAAAACAAATGTACATTTGACAGTAAAATTCTGGCAACAGAGCTGCCTTTTATATATATATATATTTTTTTTAACATAAAAACAGCAGTACTGTTTTTCCATTTACAGTAAAATACACAACATTTTGAGGTGAAATTATTGCAACTTACCATATTTTTCTGACCAATTTTTTATTTTTTATTATACAGTTGTAGATTTGCGGTAAAAACAAAACGAAAAAACTGGCAGCTCAGGTGCCAATATTTTTTAATTTACAGTAAAAAAAAAAATGCTAATTTTACAGTAAAATACTGGCAACAGAGCTGCCTTTTATTTTATTTTTTTACCATAAAAACAGCAGTACTGTTTTTCTATATACAGTAATAAACACTACATTTTGAGGTGAAATTATTGCAACTTACCATATTATTTTGACCTTTTTTTATTTTTCATTATACTGTTGTAGATTTGCGGTAAAAAAAACAAAAAAAACTGTCAGCTCAGGTGCCGATATTTTTTAATTTACAGTAAAAAAAAACCCAAATGCTAATTTCACAGTAAAATTCTGGCAACTGTACTGCCTTTTTTTTTTAACCATAAAAACAGCAGTACTGTTTTTCCATTTACAGTAAAATTCACCTCAAAATACATTTTGAGGTGAAATTATTGCAACTTACCATATTTTTTTTGACATTTTTTAATTTTTTAAATCTACTAATAAAATGCATAACAAATGGTGTGATAATAGTATTCACTTTTAGAAGCGGCGCTCTGGGGCCGAACATAACTTTGACACCTATCATCTACATCAACAATATTATTTGTCTGAGTGGCTGGACAGGACAGATTGGGGGAAAAAAAACCACACAATTTAATTGATTAAGAATCGATATAAATAAGAATCGCGATTAATCTTAAAAAAAAAATATATATATATATATATATTTTTTTTTTTTACGTCCCTAGTAAACATATTCACTTGTAAAAAAAAGGGACTTTGCTGCAGAGTTGAACGTAAATATGGAATAAAATGAGCGCACTCATTGCAAATTACATGGAAATTAAAGTCATAAAATTACACGGAGGTCCTGACCCGGGTGATTCCGTCGCTCGCTGCTGGTGTGTGTTGTGAAGCAATTACTTTACATTATTCTCATTACTCCTCTCCCTCCTCGCCGCCTTATTGTCATTATTTGCTCCTTCGGCCATACTGCCGGAGAGGTCGAGGAATGAAAGGTCGGCTGACTATTAATAGCGTGGCTGGAAATAAACGGGGAAATGCCACTGCTTTTTAATCAGTCTTCATAGTACAGTATGCATCGTACCAGCTGCCACATATGACAGGAGATATCTCGTTACATTAACGCAGAAAATAAAAGATTTATCAACATCACACAGACTAAATTGAAGTTTTATTTGGATGCATGTTTGGACATTTTATATTGCATTTAAAAGACATTTATCAAGATAGTCTAGAAAGTTGAGCAATTTTTTTTATTTTTTAGTTACCGTATTTTCCGGACTATAGAGCCCACTGGTATATAAGCCGCACTCACTATAATTTAGGGGGAAAAAAATAAAAATTCCATATACAAGCTGCAGATTAATACATTGTGAAATGCATTATTTACACAGAAATATTCCGTAAATGTTCATTTACATACTTTAATTGTTTCCAAACATTGTCTGCAACAGGGCAGTAAAACGGCGGATCAAACAAAACAGAAGTCATCGTCATGGACCCACTAGCTGCGGAAGCTAACTCTCCAATCAGCTAAACAGACTCAATAAGTCCACAGTGACGTTTTGGTCAATTTACTGAGGAATTTGCGAAACTGAAACAACACAAAAAGAATGCCATTGTAAGTTAATAAGACTAACACACACACCATCAGTGTGTGAATGTGTGTGTGTGTGAATGGGTGAATGTGGAAATAGTGTCAAAGCGCTTTGAGTTCCTTAAAAAAGGTAGAAAAGCGCTATACAAGTACAACCCATTTACCATTTACCATTAATTGTTAGCGTATTAGCTTATGCTACGAGTACGTTACAATAGTACTTACAAATATGCATGAAAACACTCCTACAGACATCACACATGGGACGGTTAAGTAAGTAAGAATTGTTTTAGTTATATTGTAAAACTTACAAACGTTGCTTGGAGGGATGAATGGAAAATCAATACAAGTAGAAACGTATGGACGGCTCAAAAGATGGAACGGGGCTTCTACTTCCGGTTAAAAACACTATTTGTAACTTGTCCAAAAGAAGGTGCCATAGCACAAACAATAAAACACCTTTTCAATGTTTTTGCTTGTTTTTTTGTTTTTTTCTTTCAAACTCTTTGCATTATGGTCATCAGCGAAGAAAAATCCATAAATTAGCCCCACCTTTTTATGAGCCGCGAGGTTCAAAGTGTTGGAAAACCGTAGTGGCTTATCGTCCGGAATTTACGGTGAATTTACTGAAGGATTTTCGAAACTGAACCAATACAAAAAGAATGCCATTGTAAGTTAATAAGACTAACACAGACACTTGTTAGCATATTAGCTAATGCTAACGACGCTAGCTTGAGCACGTTACGATAGTACTTACAAATATGCATGAAAACACTCCTACAGACATCACACATGGGACGGTTAAGTAAGCAAGAATTGTTTTAGTTATATTGTAAAACTTAAAAATGTTGCTAGGAAGTAGAAAACGTTCGGACGGCTAAAAAGACAGAACGGGACTTATACTTCCGGTTAAGAACACTGTTTGGAATTACGAAGTTAACCAAAAGAAGGCGCCATAGCACAAACAATAAAACACCTTTTCAATGTTTTTGCTTGTTTTTTTTTTTTTTCTTTTAAACTCTTTGCATTATGGTCATCAACGAAGAAAAATCCACAAATTAGCCGCACCTTTTTATGAGCCGCGAGGTTCAAAGTGTTGGAAAACAGTAGTGGCTTATCGTCCGGAATTTACGGTGAATTTACTGAGGGATTTGCGAAACTGAAACAATACAAAAAGAATGCCATTGTAAGTTAATAAGACTAACACAGACACTTGTTAGCATATTAGCTAATGCTTACGACGCTAGCTTGAGCACGTTACGATAGTACTTACAAATATGCATGAAAACACTCCTACAGACATCACACATGGGACGGTTAAGTTAGCAAGAATTGTTTTAGTTATATTGTAAAACTTAAAAATGTTGCTAGGAAGTAGAAAACGTTCGGACGGCTAAAAAGACAGAACGGGACTTATACTTCCGGTTAAGAACACTGTTTGGAATTACGAAGTTGACCAAAAGAAGGCGCCATGGCACAAACAATAACACACCTTTTCAATGTTTTTGCTTGTTTTGTTTTTTCTTTTAAACTCTTTGCATTATGGTTATCAGCGAAGAAAAATCCATAAATTAGCCGCACCTTTTTATGAGCCGCAAGGGTCAAAGTGTTGGAAAACAGTAGTGGCTTATCGTCCGGAATTTACGGTGAATTTACTGAGGGATTTTCGAAACTGAAACAATACAAAAAGAATGCCGTTGTAAGTTAATAAGACTAACACAGACACTTGTTAGCATATTAGCATAATAGCTAATGCTGACAACGCTAGCTTCATTACATTACGATAGCACGTACAAATATGTTCATGTGCAAGTGACCGGAAAACAACCTCTATATGTCGTAACATAAAAGTTGACGTGAAGATAGACATGGAGTCTCTCCTCCAGGATAGAGCTATCACTTTTGCATTCTGAAGTCTGAATTTATTGCCTCTTCTCGTGAGAGAGTTAACCCAGTCCAACTAGGGCTCCTTAATTTATTAGGGACTCAACCATTATGTGCCAGGTGCCTCAAAAAGACCCCAAAAACATCATAAGGGAACCATCTCACCCCGGACATAAACTTTTTGAACTGCTGCCCTCGGGCAGGAGATACCGGACAATAAAATGCCGGACAAACAGATTTAAGAACACTTTTTTTTTACCCGAGAGCAATAGTGTTGCTGAACACAAAGCATAAAAAAGAATGACTATTTTTATGTATTTTATGTATTTTTATCTATTTATCTAAGTACCATGGTTTTATGTTTTTTATGTGTCATTATGAATTTGCACTAAATTTGCTTGCAATTTCGTTGTACAATGACAATAAAGATGTATTCTATTCTATTCTATTATTTACTTCAACCTGGTGGTTTGCTTTCTCCAAGTTGAATACAAATAATTCACCATATTTTTTAACATATTATGAGTGAATTAATTCACTTCACTACAATGTAAATAGCCATAAAAATAAAGAAAACCCATTGAATGAGAAGGTGTGTCCAAACTTTTGGCCTGTGCTGTACAACCTGACCTTGTAAGGATATGTTCATGTGTAAGTAACCAGAAAACAACCTCCATATGTTGTAGCTTAAAAAAGTGACGTGAAGATAGACATGGAGTCTCTCCTCCAGGATAGAGCTATCACTTTTGCATTCCGAAGTCTGAATTTATTGCCTCTTCTCGTGAGAGAGTTAACCCAGTCCAACTAGGGCTCCTTAATTTATTAGGGACTCAACCATTATGTGCCAGGTGCCTCAAAAAGGCCCAAAAAACCTCATAAGGGACCCATCTCACCCCGGAAATAAACTTTTTGAACTGCTGCCCTTGGGCAGGAAATACGGACAATAAAATGCCGGACAAACAGATTTAAAAATTTTTTTTTACCCGAGAGCAATAGTGTTGCTGAACACAAGGCATACAAAAGAATGACTATTTTTATGTATTTTATGTATTTTTATCTATTTATCTGAGTACCATATTTTTATGTTTTTTATGTGTCATTATAAATTTGCACTAAATTAGTTTGCTTGCAATTTCGTTGTACAATGACAATAAAGATATATTCTATTCTATTCTATTATTTACTTAAACCTGGTGGTTTGCTTTCTCCAAGTTGAATACAAATAATTCACCATATTTTTTAACATATTATGAGTTAATTAATTCACTTCACTACAATGCAAATAGCCATAGAAATAAAGAAAACCCATTGAATGAGAAGGTGTGTCCAAACTTTTGGCCTGTGCTGTACAACCTGACCATGTAAGGATATGTTCGTGTGTAAATAACCGGAAAACAACCTCCATATGTTGTAGCTTAAAAAGTTGACGTGAAGATAGACATGGAGTCTCTCCTCCAGGATAGAGCTATCACTTTTGCATTCCGAAGTCTGAATTTATTGCCTCTTCTCGTGAGAGAGTTAACCCAGTCCAACTAGGGCTCCTTAATTTATTAAGGACTCAACCATTATGTGCCTCAAAAAGGCCCAAAACATCATAAAGGACCCATCTCACCCCGGACATAAACTTTTTGAACTGCTGCCCTTGGGCAGGAGATACCGGACAATAAAATGCCGGACAAACAGATTTAAGAACACTTTTTTTACCCGAGAGCAATAGTGTTGCTGAACACAAGGCATAAAAAAGAATGACTATTTTTATGTATTTTTATCTATTTATCTGAGTACCATGGTTTTATGTTTTTTATGTGTCATTATGAATTTGCACTAAATTTGCTTGCAATTTCGTTGTACAATGACAATAAAGATATATTCTATTCTATTCTATTATTTACTTATATCTGGTGGTTTGCTTTCTCCAAGTTGAATACAAATAATTCACCATATTTTTTTTAACATATTATGAGTTAATTAATTCACTTCACTACAATGTAAATAGCCATAAAAATAAAGAAAACTCATTGAATGAGAAGGTGTGTCCACACTTTTGGCCTGTGCTGTACAACCTGACCTTGTAAGGACATGTTCATGTGTAAGTAACCGGAAAACAACCTCCATATGTTGTACCTTAAAAAGGTGACGTGAAGATAGACATGGAGTCTCTCCTCCAGGATAGAGCTATCACTTTTGCATTCTGAAGTCTGAATTTAATGAAATGCCAAATATCGGCGTAGATAATCAGCCGATCGCTAGTAAATATCCTTCTGAGTGACTCAATATGTGTTGACATTTCATGATGAACGTGTGTTAGCGTTGCGTAACCCCGGTGTGCAAGACGGGCCAAAAAACAACCTCCGCGCGTTCACAAAGCATCAGTGTCGCTTCACATCGTCTCACCTTCTCCCACACGCCATACCGCCATAGTGCTTTTCAACATGCTGATGTTTTTTTTTTTCTTCTACAGCCAAGAAATATCACAGGAGCACTAGCGGAGCGCCGTCCCTGTATCAAGCGCACTGTACGGCTGTCGAAGCTCTGATCCAAAAATAGCTGGCGGATGCTTTGTGTGCGTAGAAAGTGCAGGGTGCAACAGAAGCGTGTATCTTCCCGCTGATGCGAGGCGTCGAGCTCTTGGCGAGGTGCAACACCCGGCGCCGTTAAATGGCGGGGACGTTTCAAACTGGAGTATTTATCAGTGGTTCAAAACACGCTTTGGTTGCAAAATACCTCACTAAGTCTGCATAAAAGTTTACACTTCGGTTTGATCTTAATGATAGGATCATTTGATGTCAATGACCTCATGGTAGTGCGTAAACAAAATCTTTTAGATTTTTTTTTTTTTGTAAAAATACGATAAATGCTAGCAAAAGTCAGCTAAATGTAATATATACATGATGTAAGTATATATGTAATGTAGTAACATTCATAATAACATGTAATATATACATGATGTAAGTATATATGTCATGTAGTAACATTCATAATAACATGTAATATATACATGATGTAAGTATATATGTCATGTAGTAACATTCATAATAACATGTAATATATACATGATGTAAGTATATATGTCATGTAGTAACATTCATATTAACATGTAATATATGCATGATGTAAGTACATATGTAGTATCTAGTAACATTCATAATAACATGTAATATATACATGATGTAAGTATATATGTCATGTAGTAACATTCATAAGAACATGTAATATATACATGATGTAAGTATATATGTCATGTAGTAACATTCATAAGAACATGTAATATATACATGATGTAAGTATATATGTCATGTAGTAACATTCATAATAACATGTAATATATACATGATGTAAGTATATATGTCATGTAGTAACATTCATAATAACATGTAATATATACATGATGTAAGTATATATGTAATATAGTAACATTCATAATAACATGTAATATATACATGATGTAAGTATATATGTCATGTAGTAACATTCGTAATAACATGTAATATATACATGATGTAAGTACATATGTAGTATCTAGTAACATTCATAATAACATGTAATATATACATGATGTAAGTATATATGTCATGTAGTAACATTCATAATAACACGTAATATATACATGATGTAAGTATATATGTAGTATCTAGTAACATTCATAATAACATGTAATATATACATGATGTAAGTATATATGTCATGTAGTAACATTCATAATAACATGTAATATATACATGATGTAAGTATATATGTCATGTAGTAACATTCGTAATAACATGTAATATATACATGATGTAAGTATATATGTCATGTAGTAACATTCGTAATAACATGTAATATATACATGATGTAAGTATATATGTCATGTAGTAACATTCATAATAACATGTAATATATACATGATGTAAGTATATATGTCATGTAGTAACATTCATAATAACATGTAATATATACATGATGTAAGTATATATGTCATGTAGTAACATTCATAATAACATGTAATATATACATGATGTAAGTATATATGTCATGTAGTAACATTCATAATAACATGTAATATATACATGATGTAAGTACATATGTAGTATCTAGTAACATTCATAATAACATGTAATATATACATGATGTAAGTATATATGTCATGTAGTAACATTCATAATAACACGTAATATATACATGATGTAAGTATATATGTAGTATCTAGTAACATTCATAATAACATGTAATATATACATGATGTAAGTATATATGTCATGTAGTAACATTCGTAATAACATGTAATATATACATGATGTTAGTATATATGTAATGTAGTAACATTCATAATAACATGTAATATATACATGATGTAAGTATATGTCATGTAGTAACATTCGTAATAACATGTAATATATACATGATGTAAGTATATATGTCATGTAGTAACATTCATAATAACATGTAATATATACATGATGTAAGTATATATGTCATGTAGTAACATTCATATTAACATGTACTTATTACATCATTTTAAGCATACGTCGGCGTATTAATTCCACAGATTTTCATTAATTTTCCCTCCAACAACAACAACACTACAAATCATGGCAGACTTCATGAGAGACAACAAAGACTACTTTGGGACACATGATAATCCAGAACCTTATATTTTTGAACCCGAGTATAAGGAGGATGATCTTCAAGTTTTAGAAGCCGTGTGCTAAACAGATGCAGCTTTAGTGAAACACTAAGCATCATGTAGCAGTATTGTTAAGTGCTAAACAAGATATAAAAACCTAATAAAACACATACTGTACAATGTCTGCTCTCACTGGGATATTTATATGTTCTCTTTTAGATGAAGAATTAATCTTAATCCTTAGGAAAAACGCAAAACGAGTGCCTTTGTGTGTCTTTCTCGCCATATCCGTTTTTCCCTTTGCAGTTCCCATGGACACATCATAGTAGTGCAAATTATTGAATAGTATATATAAAATAGTAACTAGGTACCAAATTCAACTAAGGTTACAATTTATTGATTAATTTGATAAGGAAAACACATTTTTTAACATGGTGTTGCTTCTTTTTTGTGTGAATATGATCAGATGAAGAATTTCAATGAAGAGATGGAGGACTAATACTATTATTAGTAGGAGCATATGGTCCAGACATGCTGGGAAACATATGGATTTCACATGACATCTTCACGTCAGAGAATAAGTGTTTTTTTTTTTTTAGAAAACACAATTGTTCTCGAGAGCATCTTGTCAACAAGAAGCCCTGAAAGTCTGATGTGTTTCCTAACACATGTGAGAAGTTGGATCCCCTTTTCATTCCAGAATTATAACACTGACGTTCTTTTGTGCTGTCAACATTTTGCCTTTGTGTCGGTACTGTTTTGAAGATTATTCTAAAAATACATTTTCTGACTGGTGATGTCACCCGGCCCACCCAACCTTGTCGAAATCTTCCTAAACTTGTCCTCATTGTTTGTGCTGTAAACATTTTTTTGTCTATTTTATCTTTTATTTTATTAACGTCTTATTAAACCAGCCCCATAGCATAAAAAGTATAATAGATAAAAATGTAAAAAACCCTATATATGTATATATGTGTGTGTGTATATATATATATATATATATATATATATATATATATATATATACATATATATATATATATATATATATATATATATATATATAAAAATATATATATATATATATATATATATATATATATATATATATATATATATATATATATATATATATATATATATATATATATATATATATATATATATATATATATATATATATATATATATATATATATATATATATACATTTATTTTTAGAATAACTAAACTGAAAAATCCGTAACAGTGTTATTTTAATTTTAGCGATTAGGGGGGCCAACTTCACACTGATGTCCCTAACCCTCATCTGAGTTGAGGAGCTGTATAATTATTTTCTTTTTGGAAGAAAACACTATTGAGTGTTTCATCATAATAATAATAAGTATAATACTAATAATTATTATTATTATAATAATTATAATAATGATCATATTATTATAAGTATAACATATAATAATAAGAAGAATATTGCTATTATTATCATAATTATTTTGTTATTGTTTTAACATATTATTATTATTATTATTATTATTATTATTATTATTGTTGTGATTATTATTATTATTATTATTATTGATACACTATAACAATTATTATTAATATATTATTATACCATTATTATTGTGATACTTTAATTACTTTTATTATTATTATATTATTATTATATTGGTTATATTATTATTATTATTATTTTTATTACTATTAATAATAATAAAATAATTATTATTATTATAATACATTTATTACATAATACTTGTAATATAATAACAATAATATGATTAATATATTGTAATTATTATATTGTTTTTATATTATTATTATTATTTTAAAATCTGATTATTATTATTAATATACTAAAATACTACTGTTATTGTTATACTATAATTATTATTAGCATTATTATTGTATTATTTTATATTGTAATATTATTACTATTATACTTTTTTTTTTACCACTATCATTATATTACTATTATTATCATGATCATACTATATTATTATTATTATTATACCATAATAATAATTATTATGCTATTATTATTATCGTATTCTAATTATTATACAATATTATTATGTTATTGATAATGATGTCACCTCAGAAAAATCTTCACCAAGCGCATACAAATTAAGAATCAGGAACCTTAAAAAAAAGCCAGCTGTAATTTAAAAGAGGTGACACCCTGAGATGAATGTTTCATCATGGTGCACTTGCGTCCAACATTAGTTTAATGGTTGCTTTGATTATAATATTTAGGGAGTAGGTCACCTCGTCAAGTGAAAGTAGAGTTTTGACATGAACATTGAAAGAGGGAGGAATGTGGAAGTTCTATCTTCAGTGCTCGGTGATGTCACGTGTGACCTTTCTGTGCTCACACTCAGGAGGATATGTCTTGCACCGTGTCACATTCCCTCTCCAGTGAGGCAATAAGGTGATATCCTTACGTGCATTCATCTTTTTAAACACATCTTTTCTATATGGAGAAGAGCGAGAGATAACACATGAGTGCAATTTTTAACAAAGTGCACTTACTAGTATTAGGGTTGGACAGTATGACATAAAATCAATAACATTATGTTTTCCAGACATTTTTTAAATAACTGTATATATATATATATATATATATATATATATATATATATATATATATATATATATATATATATATATATATATATATATATATATATATATATATATATATACATATATATATATATATATATACATATATATATATATATATATATATATATATATATATACATATATATATATATATATATATATATATATATATATATATGTATATATATATATATATATATTTAGTGTGTATATGTGTATATATACTGTATATGTGTGTGTGTATACGTGTATATATATATATATATAGTGTTTATATGTGTATACATATGTGTGTGTGTATATATATATACAGTATATAGTCTA
>NC_084578.2:5827500-5847500 GCF_033978685.3 Nerophis lumbriciformis
ATATATATATATATATATATATATATATATATATATATATATATATATATATAAAGTAAATACTTGAATTTCAGTGTTCATTTATTTACACATATACACACACATAACACTCATCTACTCATTGTTGAGTTAAGGGTTGAATTGTCCATCCAATCATCTATTATGGGCGGCATGGCGTAGTGGGTAGAGCGACCGTGCCAGAAACCTGAGGGTTGCAGGTTCGCTCCCCGCCTCTTACCATCCAAAAATCGCTGCCGTTGTGTCCTTGGGCGGGACACTTCACCCTTTGCCCCCGGTGCCACTCACACCGGTGATTTGAATGATGAATGATAGGTGGCGGTCGGAGGGGCCGTTGGCGCAAAATTGCAGCCACGCTTCCGTCAGTCTACCCCAGGGCAGCTGTGGCTATGAAAGTAGCTTACCACCACCAGGTGTGAATGATTGATGGGTTCTACATGTAAAGCGACTTTGGGTACTTAGAAAAGCGCTATATAAATCCCAGTTATTGTTATTATTATTATTATTCTCTGTCACTATTTTTCTAACCATGCTGAACACCCTCTCTGATGATGCATTGCTGTGTGGCACGCACAAAAGTGCTTTCATCAAATGCACTAGATGGCAGTATTGTCCTGTTTAAGAGTGTCACAACATTGCTGTTTACGGCAGACGAACTGCTTTACGGTATACAAAAAAAGTGACTGCTGTTGTTGTGTGTTGTTGCCACGCTGGGAGGACGTTAATGAAACTGCCTAACAATAAACCCACATAAGAAACCAAGAACTCGCCCTCCATCATTCTATAGTTATAACGTGATTGGGCAGGTACGCTTTTTTATATTGTGGAGGACCTGAGTCCGCCTGAATTTCGGGAGATTTTCGGGAGAAAATTTGTCCCGGGAGGTTTTCGGGAGAGGCGCTGAATTTCGGGAGTCTCCCGGAAAATCCGGGAGGGTTGGCAAGTATGTTCTCGAGACCTGAGAAAAAGGCCTACCTCATTAGGACCAGACTTTCTAGACATATAAAGATGTGTATTTACAACATTCATAATATATACATACTATGCAAATATAAAAAAGCTTGTTGGGAAAAAATTAGTTGGAATTTCCCAAGAAAAACTTAGAATTTAGGCATTATTATAATAGAAGTTGTCATTTTACTCAACGCAGGTCAAAATTTTACAAGAAAAACTGAACATGTGTTCAATATTATGATACAAGTTGGAATTTTACTCAGTATTTATTTATCTATATATATTTATTTATTTTATATATATTTATTTATTTATATATGCACCTTATTGCTTTTTTATCCTGCACTACCATGAGCTTATGTAACGAGATTTCGTTCTTATCTGTACTGTAAAGTCAAATTTGAATGACAATAAAAAGGAAGTCTAAGTCTTTTACAAGAAAAAGCTTAACATTTTAGCAATTGTATGAAAAGAGTCGGCATTTCACTTGACAAAAGTCACAATTTTATAAGAAAACTTAAACATTTTGGCAACATAATAAAAATAATCGGAATTTTGTTTGTCAAAATTTGTACAAAACAATGCTTTTTTTTTTTTTTTTTTTAAGTAATCCAATCACCTGCCAGCTGTGCTCCGAGACCGGTCCTTCCACACCCCGCTACGCGGCAGGCCCGCAGACCACGCCCCCCCTCCACAACAACCTTTTTCCAAAACACGATACAGAATTTGAAATATAACAGGATGTTTTCAAAACGCCGAAAATTTACTGTGCGATCCGATTATTATGACTTGATGGGATCCCTGGGATCCCGTTTTGAAAATTCCTAGCGCCAACACTGATGGGGTATTAGTGCGTGCAAAACAGCAGCAGGCGGCTGTGGCCTGTGGGCCGCTTCTAATACTAATCATATATCATCCCGGGGGGGCCATAGATCATTAATTTGCGGGCCGGATCTGGCCCATGGGCCTTGACTTTGACACCCGTGAGATAGTCGATGACTAATGAACTATCGAAATAGTCGCAGCCCTACTCCGGACGCTACTTTCAAGACGTTACTTGCTCAATATGACCTTGTTGCAGGTGGTTGCGCAACCAAGTTTGGGTACCCACCCCTACTGATAGATATGGGGTGATGCAGGGTGAGAGATTATTAATGAATGCAAACATATCCTTGCCGTATTTGAAAACAAATCCAGCCAATTGTCAAAGCTGAAATGTAAACAAACACTTAAACATCTCTTGCTTTCTGTGGAATAGCAAAGGGCGCCGCTGATTATAAGTCTGCGTCAGTGCAATCACGTCCCATTCATGTGGCCTTTGGCCTTCTAATTACACCACTTTGCAAGTTCCTCCAAAGTATCTTCGCTGACACGTTGGGCTTGATTAATGCGATTGTTTCCGAGTAAAACTGGGATGTCATTTTAACTCGATCAGGTCACAGTCTCTTTGTGATCTCAGGTCGGACTGCTGGGAGCCGGAGTACATTTAACCATAGAGTCTTTCACTTCCCTTTGGCGGGTGTGAGAGTCTTCAATAGGTATATATGTATATAAAGGTATATACAGTATGCATTTGGACCAGTTGTTCCTCCCAGGGAATTCAAGTCACAAGTCGCTCCCAAGCTCTTTACGACACTTAAAGCTGAGTAGAAAAACCACCAGAGACAGCAGGCCCGGCCCTAACCAATCTGGCGCCCTAGGCAAGATTTTAGGTGGCGCCCCCCCCCACATCGGCAGTGAAGTGTATATACTCACAAGAAACCGAATAGCTTTGTCTTTGACCTTTTTTTTTACTTAAAGAAAGCAAATTAACAATCAGAATAGTTAACAAGATAAAAAAAAATATGAATAAATAAATGAATGCAAAAAATAAAAAATGAATATATGAAATACAATATTTTTACATATATATTGCTTAATTAACATTAATGATGTGCACTTTAACAACTAGGCTTACAACTATACCTAATATATAAAGGGGTGGAAAAGTGACTATTACCTGCAGGGCAAACATTAGCTAACCAGAAGGCAATAATGTAAACAAAAAACACCTGCTTAAAAGATCTAATACAAATGTCCCTGAGGAATGTAAGGTGGGAGTACTGTAATTACCTAATGTTACATTATTATTTTCCATAACAATTTAGCCCCCTCCACAATATTAACCCGACGTTAAAACAGAACTAGCTATTTATTGATTAGCAATTGCCGAGTCATGTAACATTAGCTTAATGCTAAAAAGCCAGGTTACTATCACATTCTGTAACAGACAAATAATTTCATGTAGGCTAACGTTACCTACCTGCTACCTCTGTCTTTTTCTCGTTTCTCCTCCTCTTCTTTTCTCTTTTTTCTTCCCTGGGCACCTGACAGTTTTGGCCGTTTTGACATCTTGTGTTGATTTTTTGATGTGGTGACGTCCAAAAAGAGTCATGATACGGGAAGGGATGGGGCGCACCGTGCGGGGGGGTGGGGGGGTGCGTAATGTTGTAACAAATAATATTTCTATTAAATAGGCTTTACTTTGCATTTTAATTAACGTGGGATTATTTTTTGTATTTAGAAATAATAGTACAAACTTTTTTTTTTTTTTCTCCTACATTTGTGGCACTGGCGTGGCGCCCCCTAATGGACGGCGCCCTTAGCATTTGCCTATACGGCCTATGCCACGGGCCGGCCCTGAGAGACAGAATAGGTATTTTGTAATATATTTGCAAAGCTTTGCATATACATTGAGACCAGTCCAGCATAGAACATTCAATCGCGCCACCAAGATGGTCTGCCTCCCCCCCGAAAAACCCTCTCCCCTCTTAAGTCTCTCTTCCTCCCACCCTGTCAGTCATGTCTCTCCAGCCAAAACACATGCCCATTATCTCTCTTTCTTACATTCCTCACTCAAGGTTAAGCACACCGTTTTGCAGACAACCAAAAGACCACAATTGGAAGAAAAACACCAGCTGTTTTGTAATATGATTATGAAATAAAAGAAGTAACACTTAAATTCGGATATATGTAAATATCTGCCTCCGACAGTATATATGTATATAAAGGTATATACAGTATAGGCGTAATATGATACAACTTTCTTGTTCTTGTCAAAAGTCTAGCAGCCGTATTTTGTACCAACTGTTATCTTTTAATGTTAGACATAGCATAGATCAGTGTTTTTCAACCTTTTTTGAGCCAAGGCACATTTTTTTTCATTAAAAAACGGGAGGCACACCACCAGCAGAAAAGGTTAAAAAATGAAACTCCACCAGGTTGTCGTGTTTTATTTTGAATGTGTTGTTGTTTCCTGTGTGTAGTGCTTTAGTTTCTGTCTTACGCTGTTAATTTGGTGACCCTTCCTGTTTGCCTTCCGCACCTGATTTGTTTTCGCAATCAAGACTATTTCAGTTGTGCGTTCGCTATCCTTCTTTGTGGGGACATTGTTGATTGTCGTGTCATGTATGGATGCACTTTGTGGACGCCGTCTCCCTGCTCCACACGCTGTAAGTTTTTGCTGTCGTCCAGCATTCTGTTTTTGTTTACTTTGTAGCCAGTTCAGTTTTACTTTTGTTTTGCATAACCATCCCTATGCTTCAGTGCCTTTACCTAGCGGGTCCTGCCTTTTGTTCATTTTTTGTTTAAGCGTTACATACCCCAAAAGGGACAAGCGGTAGAAAATGGATGGATGCCAAAAAAGGTTGAAAAACACTGCACTCGACAACGGCACATTATTTTAATTATTGATTTGCAAAAAATATTTGGCCCTGCGATGAGGTGGCGACTTGTCCAGGGTGTACTCCGCCTTCCGCCCGAATGCAGGCTCCAGCACCCTCCGCTACCCCAAAAAGGGACAAGCGGTAGAAAATGGATGGATGCCAAAAAAGGTTGAAAAACACTGCACTCGACAACGGCACATTATTATAATTATTGATTTGCAAAAAATATTTGGCCCTGCGATGAGGTGGCGACTTGTCCAGGGTGTACCCCGCCTTCCGCCCGAATGCAGGCTTCAGCACCCCCCGCTATCCCACAAAGGGACACGCGGTAGAAAATGGAAGGATTTTTTGGACCAATTAGGTGAAGTTGCATAATTTCCCACGGCACACCAGGCATACTTGCCAACCTTGAGACCTCCGATTTCGGGAGGTGGGGAGTGGGGGGTGGGGGTTGGGCGGGGGCGTGGTTGGGGGCGTGGTTAAGATATATATATATATATATAAGAAATACTTGACTTTCAGTGAATTCTAGCAATATATATATTTTATTACATATATATATATATATATATATATATATATATATATATATATATATATATATATATATATATATATATAAATAAATAAAATAAATACTTGAATTTCAGTGTTCATTTATTTACACATATACACACACATATCACTCATCTACTCATTGTTGAGTTAAGGGTTGAATTGTCCATCCTTGTTCTATTCTCTGTCACTATTTCAGAACACACACATTATACAAATATACATTATAAAATCAATAAGAAAACGGGAGCTCTAATTTGGGAGTCTGAATTAGGATCAGAGGTTCCTATATAAACATTGCGCACTCACGTCGCCTTTTTGTATTGATTACTGCAGCTGTGCACTGGATTCATTCACAAATACAAACTACAACTCACAAACACTTTAGAGTTAGGCTCCACCATCAGAATGTGTACTTAAACTTATAAAGATCACATGGATATTATTCAGTGAGTTGATTCACCAAAACTAACCTGTTATAGAGGAGGAAAAAGCACACAGGACGTTTCAATTGTTCACAGACTGGTCGCTCTCATCAGAATGACAAGACACTTCCGGTCTGCAGGTGATAGCATTCAATTGGGAAGAAACGCCCTACTGCCCCCTACTGACCAATGTGAATACTGATAAATGTGTAATGACAGCTCCAAAAATGAATTCAAACCACAAAATAAAATAAATAAATCAACACAAAAATGTGACACATTATGGGTGGGTCACATATGCATGTACAGTAGATGGCAGTATTGTCCTGTTTAAAAGTGTCACAACATTGCTGTTTACGGCAGACGAACTGCTTTACGGTAGGTAGACGAAAACGTGACTGCTGTTGTTGTGTGTTGTTACCGCGCTGGGAGGACGTTAATGAAACTGCCTAACAATAAACCCACATAAGAAACCAAGAACTCGCCCTCGATCATTAGCTGTTTATATTGTGGGAAAGCGGACGTGTGAACAGGCTGTCAACACGTCACTCAGGTCCGCATGGAGCTGGAGGGGGCGTGGCCTCCAGCTCCGCCTGAATTTCGGGAGATTTTCGGGAGAAAATTTGTCCCGGGAGGTTTTCGGGAGAGGCGCTGAATTTCGGGAGTCTCCCGGAAAATCCGGGAGGGTTGGCAAGTATGACACCAGGCAATATCTCACCGCGCACTAGCAGGAATTTTATGCATGAATTAAAAAAAAATCAAAATGAAAAAACAGTCATATTTATCTGATCACAGACACGTGCATGTTTTCTCGGTATGATGTTGTCAAAACCAGACTAAGTCATGCTGGCAGGGGCCTACTGAAGATCTGACTTCTGGGACTTAAAGGGGAACATTATCACCAGACCTATGTAAGCGTCAATATATACCTTGATGTTGCAGAAAAAAGACCATATATTTTTTTAACCGATTTCCGAACTCTAAATGGGTGAATTTTGGCGAATTAAACGCCTTTCTATTATTCGCTCTCGGAGCAATGACGTCACAACGTGACGTAACATCGGGAAGCAATCCGCCATTTTCTCACTTTCGTCGGTGTGTTGTCGGAGGGTGTGACAACACGAACAGGGACGGATTCAAGTTGCACCAGTGGCCCAAAGATGCGAAAGTGGCAAGAAATTGGACGAAATTTGTTCAAAATACGAGGCTGTGGGGAAAGCCGACGAAATGGTTTGTTCCGCACACTTTGCCGACGAAAACTATGCTACGACAGAGATGGCAAGAATGTGTGGATATCCTGCGACACTCAAAGCAGATGCATTTCCAACGATAAAGTCAAAGAAATCTGCCGCCAGACCCCCATTGAATCTGCCGGAGTGTGTGAGCAATTCAGGGACAAAGGACCTCGGTAGCACGGCAAGCAATGGCGGTAGTTTGTTCCCGCAGACGAGCGAGCTAAACCCCCTATCGACCCTAGCTTCCCTGGCCTGCTGACATCAACTCCAAAACTGGACAGATCAGCTTTCAGGAAAAGAGAGCGGATGAGGGTATGTCTACAGAATATATTAATTGATTAAATTTTATTCATTACTCGCGGTTTTAGGTAAATTATTATACACAAACTGTGTTTACCAATAATTTAGCTTAAAAACATTTATTTTTTTCAATCATTCGAGTACATTTGGGTAGTCTTGTGTAATGCAGTATTTTGTGTCTATTTAGGTATGGTTAACCTGAGTGCTGAAATCGTGGAAAAATATATGTTCTTAGCGCTGTCTGCACTCTCAAAGTGCATGTTGTTGCCAAATGTATTTCATATGCTGTAAACCTAGTTCATAGTTGTTAGTAATTATCTTATCAGACAGTGTTAAGCCGCTGAAATCCGAGTCTGAATCCGAGCTAATGTCGCTATACCTTGCTGTTTGTTTGTATTGGCATCACTATGTGACATCACAGGAAAATGGACGGGTGTTTATAACGATGGTTAAAATCGGGCAGCTTTTTTTAGGGATATTGCGTGATGGGTAAAATTTTGAAAAAAACTGCGAAAAATAAAATAAGCCACTGGGAACTGATTTTTAATGGTTTTAACCCTTCTGAAATTGTGATAACGTTCCCCTTTAATACCAGATCTATTTTCCCACCACTGACTTCCCCGAGCCAGAGGGTGATGCGGAAATGAGAACACATGGCGATGGTCGCCAAGTTCCTCGTCTCCTCGTTCTGGGGATGATAGGTGGGCTATTTAATGCGCCTCTCAGGAGAAGCAGAACTCTAGAGAGGGATAAGAAGACACTACGGGGCTTTGAACGTGCGGAAATGAAGCGAAGCCACGGGAGAGGAAAGTAGAAGTGTGGATGCATGCAGAGGAACTATGCTCAAAGTGTGTGTCCATTCACTCTAAATGGAAATTCATCTTGTCAAATGAATACATTGGATTTGATCAGATTGTGTGTCGACAAAATATCCACGGTCTCTTCTTCGACAAAACACCTTTTTCTACTCCAGATAATGGACTTTTTGTAAATAAAGAGAAATTGAGACTAAGGGTGTGATCTGGTACACAAACAAACAAACAGTACTGAAGGCTATCAACTCCTTAAATGGTCGCCGTGGTTTCTGTTCCAGGGTGAGGTTCGCAGTAAAAATAAACCATTCCGGAATTTTGGGTCTACTGAAAATGTGGGTCAAAAGTATACATACAGCAAGTTTCACTGCAATAAGGCGCTTTTGGTAGCCATCCACAAGCTTCTGCTTGAATTGTTGACCACTCCTCTTGACAAAATTGGTGCATTTCAGCTAAATGTGTTGCTTTTCTGACATGGACTTGTTTCTTCAGCATTGTCCACACAGGACTTTGGGAAGGTCATTCTAAAACCTTCATTCTAGCCTGATTTAGCCATTCCTTTACCGCTTTTGACGTGTGTTTGGGGTCGTTGTCCTGTTGGAACACCCAACTGCGCCCAAGACCCAACCTCCAGGTGTCACGGTGTGGTTGCGGCTTACTGCGCGGTTCGGTTTCCCGGGAGGCAAACTAGAGATGCGCGGATAGGCAATTATTTCATCCGCAACCGCATCACAAAAGTCGTCAACCATCCGCCATCCACCCGAACCAACATTTTATCAAAACCACACCCGCCCGCCATCCGCCCGTTGTTATATATCTAATATAGACGATGCAAGGCATTAGTGAGGTTAGAAAGCTTTTGCCTGTTAAAGAAATGAGACTGATCCAATGCAGCAGAGACGTTCAATGCGTGCCACGCATTAATATCTCTTGGCCACGCATTCGTAGCTAAGAGATATTAATGCGTGATAATATTATTTATCATTATTATAATTATATATTATTATTATAATTATATATTATTATTATATGGATTGGCAGATCGGGGTGGTGGTTCCTCTCTTTAAGAAGGGGAACCGGAGGGTGTGTTCTAACTATCGTGGGATCACACTCCTTTGCCCCATTGTCCCTCATAACTGCCTTCTCTTCGGTGCAATAACCCATTCCACCAACCACCCTGTTTTTGTTTTGTTTTTTCATGTATATATTCATTTCACACCATATTCATTGCACTTCTACATTTTTTATATTTTTATATATTTGCACATTGTTTTTTTGTTTTGTTTTTTTTTGTTGTTGTTGTTGTTTTTTTGTTGTTGTTTTTTCTAGCATGCACACATCACACTGTATGGAATGGCCTCAATCTCGTTACCTTGCGTAATGACAATAAAGCTGATTCTGATTCTGATTCTCAGCCTTCCCGGTAAGGTCTATTCAGGTGTACTGGAGAGGAGGCTACGCCGGATAGTCAAACCTCGGATTCAGGAGGAACAGTGTGGTTTTCGTCCTGGTCGTGGAACTGTGGACCAGTTCTATACTCTCGGCAGGGTCCTTGAGGGTGCATGGGAGTTTGCCCAACCAGTCTACATGTGCTTTGTGGACTTGGAGAAGGCATTCGACCGTGTCCCTCGGGAGGTCCTGTGGGGAGTGCTCAGAGAGTATGGGGTATCGGACTGTCTGATTGTGGCAGTCCGCTCCCTGTATGATCAGTGTCAGAGCTTGGTCCGCGTTGCCGGCAGTAAGTCGGACACGTTTCCAGTGAGGGTTGGACTCCGCCAAGGCTGCCCTTTGTCACCGATTCTGTTCATAACATTTATGGACAGAATTTCTAGGCGCAGTCAAGGCGTTGAGGGGATCTGGTTTGGTGGCTGCAGGATTAGGTCTCTGCTTTTTGCAGATGATGTGGTCGTGATGGCTTCATCTGGCCAGGATCTTCAACTCTTGCTGGATCGGTTCGCAGTCGAGTGTGAAGCGACTGGGATGAGAATCAGCACCTCCAAGTCTGAGTCCATGGTTCTCGCCCGGAAAAGGGTGGAGTGCCATCTCCGGGTTGGGGAGGAGATCTTGCCCCAAGTGAAGGAGTTCAAGTACCTAGGAGTCTTGTTTACGAGTGGGGGAAGAGTGGATCGTGAGATCGACAGGCGGATCGGTGCGGCGTCTTCAGTAATGCGGACGCTGTATCGATCCGTTGTGGTGAAGAAGGAGCTGAGCCGGAAGGCAAAGCTCTCAATTTACCGGTCGATCTACGTTCCCATCCTCACCTATGGTCATGAGCTTTGGGTTATGACCGAAAGGACAAGATCACGGGTACAAGCGGCCGAAATGAGTTTCTTCCGCCGGGTGGCGGGGCTCTCCCTTAGAGATAGGGTGAGAAGCTCTGTCATCCGGGGGGAGCTCAAAGTAAAGCCGCTGCTCCTCCACATCGAAAGGAGCCATATGAGGTGGTTCGGGCATCTGGTCAGGATAACACCCGAACGACTCCCTAGGGAGGTGTTTAGGGCACGTCCGACCGGTAGGAGGCCGGGGGGAAGACCCAGGACACGTTGGGAAGACTATGTCTCCCGCCTGGCCTGGGAATGCCTCGGGGTCCCACGGGAAGAGCTGGACGAAGTGGCTGGGGAGAGGGAAGTCTGGGCTTCCCTGCTTAGGCTGCTGCCCCCGCGACCCGACCTCGGATAAGCGGAAGAAGATGGATGGATGGATGGATGGATGGATGGATGTCATTTCCATTAAGAAAGTGTTGACTATTGTTGCCAATGCCCTCAGATCAGGAGTGCGTTCCTCACACTTTGTGTGCGCAGTTGCAGCAAGCAGAACGAGGCTTTTAAGAATTTAAAAAAATGTTTTAGAAAGACTAGGCCTATATTTTCGTTAGGTAAAAAAAAATGTTCTGAATTTATTTCAATGAATATTAACTTGTTAACGTTATAATGCTCAAATAGGGACGAGGGCGGGGTGCACAGTGAAACAGTGAACAATTTCGCGACAAAGATGAACCTTTATTGATTGATCTGCAGCCATGACAAAATATCAGACAATCTCCATTGTCAACGACAGGCAGGAAAATAAAGATAAACACATAGCCTATGTTGTAGGCATAGGCTCATACGTTTTTAAGTTGAAATAAAAAAATAAATACAAAATGTGCCTCATAAGCCTTAGGCTGTCAATCAGGCGCACAAACTTCAATTATACAATAACATATGTATGTCAACAAAATGAGGCATAATAATGAGTTAATCCCACGACTGTATATATCGGTATCGGTTGATATCTGTATTGGCAATTAAGAGTTGGACAATATCGGATTATCGGATATCGGCAAAAAAGCCATTATCGGACATCTCTAATATTTTCCCTTTAAAATATGTATTGGATTTGGCTTCAGAGGTACAAAAAAAATGTGAAGAAGTCAATCTTGATTGACACTGCGGCTTGACGGGTGTAAACATCTGCAAGGAACACAAACCAAAGTCAGGAGCAGAGCCATCTGCATGCTAATGAGCTCTCAGTGGATTCCTTCTTGGCTCATATCCATCACAATTACTGAGGTGATGTCATTCTGCGTTACTTTCATGTTGTTATTTATCCTCTCCTTTAAATGCTATGACATATTTTTAGATGTCATACTTCTAGTCCTTTCTTCCCTCTCTCTCTCTCTCTCTCTCGCTCTGCTTTAGTCCTATTTCTGGATTTTTCTTCTGATGAACAGTGCTTTTCCCTGCACGCGCTCATCTCATGATGTCAGAGAATGACACGCTTAACTTGATTGTTGGAAGGGTTATTTCACCCCGTGCACTTTACAGCTACAAATAAGTTGTCATTGCAGCAATAAGCGCAGAATCTGTTGTTCTATAATGTCTATCTACAGTGTTCCATAGACTGCTCAGTGACCTTGTGGTTAGAGTGTCCGCCCTGAGATCGGTAGGTTGTGAGTCATACCAAAGACTGTACAAATGGGACCCATTACCTCCCTGCTTGGCACTGTCAGGTTCAAACACTGATGACATCTATTAAACAGACAAGTAGCAAGGAATCATGCAGAGACAGAGTTCAATTTAGCTCATGAGGAGAACGCATGGAGCTGCACACTTAGTCACAGTCTCGCCCTCGGCTCTAAGGTACAGCTCCCGCGTCCCTCTATTTATTCAGGAGTTTCCCAGTCAACATCACTGAGGCCGCCTCTAAAAGGAGTGGTCACGTATATCATGCAAAGCAGCTCCAGTACGCACAATACGTGACGGAATGTGCTGGCGCCTTGTGATTTCGCCTTGTCTCTGCTTCGTCTGCGTGCTGTCGTCTTATCTTCGTTGAGGTCCTTGAAGTCCTTGGCTGTTAGCGGGCTAAAACAAAGATAGCCTCAGACAAGAAGTTTTGTCCTTGTACAGATAGAAAAAGTACAGCTTGAGCACAATAGCTAATAACTATAGCAACGGACTTTAAGCATACTAAAGTTGTGTGATAATATATGCATAATTATTCTAACAGTCTAAAGCTCGGCAGAGTAACCGTGTAATACTCTTCCATATCAGTAGGTGGCAGCAGGTAGCTAATTGCTTTGTGGATGTCATGACTTGGTCTTGGGTGTTAGCTTTTCCGGGATGCAACGGAAAGTTGGCTCGGGCGAGACGGGAATGAAGATACATTTTTAATTTAAAGACTATAAATACAAAACCAGGAAGTAAACAAAAGGCGCGCACAATGGCGGAGAACAAACTATGAAACCAAACACTTGCACAAAGGCAAAAACTATGAACAACAAAAAACACTAACTGTGGCTTAATAAACAAAAACTTACTTGGCATTGAACCGGCATGAAAAAAGAGCAGCAAGGATCATAAGCGTGTGGAGAGTGTGCAGAAGCATAAATATGGAGATGTCACCAGCAAGACAAACTGAAAACACTGAACTTAAATACTACAGACATGATTAACGAAAAAAAGTGTGTGACTCAAAACGTGAAACAGGTGCGTGACGTGACAGGTGAAAACTAATGGGTTGCTATGGTGACAAACAAGAGTGCACAATGAGTCCAAACGTGGAACAGGTGAAACTAATGGGGTAATCATGGAAACAAGACAAGGGAGTGAAAAGCCAGAAACTAAAGAGTCCAATAACTAAAAACATGACTAAAACAAAACATGATTACACAGACATGACAGTAGATGTCGGAAACAGCGGGAGGCAGTGTGCAGGTAAAATGGTATCTAATGCTTAAACCAAAAATAAACAAAAGGTGAGTGCCCCTAAGAAAAGGCATTGAAGCTTAGGGAAGGCTATGCAGAACGAAACTAAAACTGAACTGGCTACAAAGTAAACAAAAACAGAATGCTGGACGACAGCAAAGACTTACTGTGGAGCAAAGACGGCGTCCACAGTGTACATCCGAACATGACATGACAATCAACAATGTCCCCACGAAGAAGGATAAAAACAACTGAAACATTCTTGATTGCTAAAACAAAGTAGATACGGGAAATATCGCTCAAAGGAAGACATGAAACTGCTACAGGAAAATACCAAAAATAGAGGAAAAAGCCACCAAAATAGGAGCGCAAGACAAGAAGTAAAACACTACGCACAGGAAAACTCCAAAATAGTCCAAATAAGTCAGGGTGTGATGTGACAGGTGGTGACAGTACACCTACTTTGAGACAAGATGTTCACCACTGTGTTACATGGCCTTTCCTTTTAACAACACTCAGTAAACGTTTGGGAACTGAGGAGACACATTTTTGAAGCTTCTCAGGTGGAATTCTTTCCCATTCTTGCTTGATGTACAGCTTAAGTTGTTCAACAGTCCGGGGGTCTCCGTTGTGCTATTTTAGGCTTTATAATGCGCCACACATTTTCAATGGGAGACAGGTCTGGACTACAGGCAGGCCAGTCTAGTACCCGCACTCTTTTACTTTTTAATTATATATATAGAAATTAAATAAGTACTTGAGTTTCAGTGTTCACCTACTCAGTGGCCTAGTGGTTAGAGTGTTCACCCTGAGATCAGTAGGTTGTGAGTTAAAACCCCGGCCGAGTCATACAAAAGACTATAAAAATGGGACCCGTTACCCATCTGCTCGGCACTTAGCACCAAGGGTTAAAATTGGGGGTGAAATCACCAAAAATTATTCCTGGGCGCGGCCACCGCTGCTGCCCACTGCTCCCCTCACCTCCCAGGGGGTGATCAAGGGTGATGGGTTAAATGCAGAGAATCATTTCGCCCCACCTAGTGTTTGTGTGACAATCATCGGTACTTTAACTTTATCATCCTCCTTATACTCAGGCTCAAAAATATAAGGTTCTGGACCATCATTTGTCCCAAAGTAGTCTTTGTTGTCTCTCATGAAGTCTGCCATGATTAGTAGTGTTGTTGTTGTTGAAGGGGAAAACGGAGATGGCGATAAAGACACACAAAGGCGCTCGTTTTGCGTTTTTCCTCAGGACTAAGATGAATTCTTCATCTAAATGGGAAAATATAAACATCCCATCAGCTGGCATCCCAGTGAGAGCAGACATTGTACAGTAAATGTTTGATTATGTTGTTTAGCACTTAGCAATACTGCTACATGATGCTTAGTGTTTCATTAAAGCTTCATCTGTTTAGCACACAGCTTCTAAAACTTGAAGATCATCCTCCTTATATTCAGGCTCAAAAATATATGTTTCTGGATCATTATTTGTCCCTAAGTAGTCTTTGCTGTCCCTTATTAAGTCTGCCATGATTAGTAGTGTTGTTGAAGGGATCGGTAGGTTGTGAGTTAAAACCCCGGCCGAGTCATACAAAAGACTATAAAAATGGGACCCATTACCTCCCTGCTTGGCACTCAACATCAAGGGTTGGAATTGGGGGTTAAATCACCAAAAATGATTCCCGGGCGTGACCACCGCTGTTGCCCACTGCTCCCCTCACCTCCCAGGGGGTGATCAAGGGTGATGGGTTAAATACAGAGAATAATTTCGCCCCACCTAGTGTTTGTGTGACAATCATCGGTACTTTAACTTTATCATCCTCCTTATACTCAGGCTCAAAAATATAAGGTTCTGGATCATCATTTCTCCCAAAGTAGTCTTTGTTGTCTCTCATGAAGTTTGCCATGATTAGTAGTGTTGTTGTTGTTGTTGAAGGGAAAAACGGAGATGGCGATAAAAGACACACAAAGGCGCTCGTTTTGCGTTTTTCCTCAGGACTAAGGTGAATTCTTCATGTAAATGGGAAAATATAAACATCCCATCAGCTGGCATCCCAATGAGAGCAGACATTGTACAGTAAATGTATTATTATGTTCGTATATGTTGCTTAGCACTTAGCAATACTGCTACATGATGCTTAGTGTTTCATTAAAGGTGCATCTCTTCAGCACATGGTTTCTAAAACTTGTAGATCATCCTCCTTATATTCAGGCTCAAAAATATAGTTTCTGGATCATCATGTGTCCCAAAGTAGTCTTTGCTGTCTCTTATTAAGTCTGCCATGATTAGTAGTGTTGTTGAAGGGATCGGTAGGTTGTGAGTTCAAACCCTGGCCGAGTCATACCAAAGACTATAAAAATGGGACCCATTACCTCCCTGCTTGGCACTCAACATCAAGGGTTGGAATTGGGGGTTAAATCACCAAAAATGATTCCTGGGCGCGGCCACCGCTGCTGCCCACTGCTCCCCTCACCTCCCAGGGGGTGATCAAGGGTGATGGGTTAAATGCAGAGAATAATTTCGCCCCACCTAGTGTGTGTGTGTGACAATCATCGGTACTTTTACTTCATCATCCTCCTTATACTCAGGCTCAAAAATATAAGGTTCTGGATCATCATGTGTCCCAAAGTAGTCTTTGTTGTCTCTCATGAAGTCTGCCATGATTAGTAGTGTTTTTATTGTTGAAGGGGAAAACGGAGATGGCGATAAAGACACACAAAGGCGCTCGTTTTGCGTTTTTCCTCATTAATTCTTCATCTAAATGGGAAAATATAAACATCCCATCAGCTGGCATCCCAGTGAGAGCAGACATTGTACAGTAAATGTATTATTATGTTCGTATATGCTGCTTAGCACTTAGCAATACTGCTACATGATGCTTAGTGTTTCACTAAAGCTGCATCTCTTCAGCACATGGTTTCTAAAACTTGTAGATCATCCTCCTTATATTCAGGCTCAAAAATATAGTTTCTGGATCATCATGTGTCCCAAAGTAGTCTTTGCTGTCTCTTATTAAGTCTGCCATGATTAGTAGTGTTGTTGTAGGGATCGGTAGGTTGTGAGTTAAAACCCCGGCCGAGTCATACAAAAGACTATAAAAATGGGACCCATTACCTCCCTGCTTGGCACTCAACATCAAGGGTTGGAATTGGGGGTTAAATCACCAAAAAGGATTCCCGGGCATGACCACCGCTGCTGCCCACTGCTCCCCTCACCTCCCAGGGGGTGATCAAGGGTGATGGGTCAAATGCAGAGAATAATTTCGCCCCACCTAGTGTGTGTGTGTGACAATCATCGGTACTTTTACTTTATCATCCTCCTTATACTCAGGCTCAAAAATATAAGGTTCTGGATCATCATGTGTCCCAAAGTAGTCTTTGTTGTCTCTCATGAAGTCTGCCATGATTAGTAGTGTTTTTATTGTTGAAGGGGAAAAACGGAGATGGCGATAAAGACACACAAAGGCGCTCGTTTTGCGTTTTTCCTCATTAATTCTTCATCTAAATGGGAAAATATAAACATCCCATCAGCTGGCATCCCAGTGAGAACAGACATTGTACAGTAAATGTATTATTTTGTTCGTATATGTTGCTTGGCACTTAGCAATACTTCTACATGATGCTTAGTGTTTCATTAAATCTTCTAAAACTTGAAGATCATCCTCCTTATACTCAGGCTCAAAAATATATGTTTCTGGATCATTATTTGTCCCTAAGTAGTCTTTGTTGTCTCTCATAAAGCCTGCCATGATTAGTAGTGCTGTTGTTGTTGAAGGGTATGTATTCTAATATTTCTTCATTGCAAACAATATCCATCTTCTGTAAATTGGAGTCCTCGTCTCCACTTGGAGAAAACCATGCTTGATTTCTCTCCGAATCCATCCTCGCCTTTTTCCGCCGGAGCATTCTTCCTCTTTTTTGGCTTCTACCGCGTCTTTGATCAGGACCTTTGAAATTTAAACTTTCCGCCTGACAAGCGGTGAGTCACACCGCGGGGGGGGGGGGAGATGAATGGGCCCAATACGGCACCGCTGCCAAGAAAAGCCATCTCTCATCCCATCCTCATCCTCTTCTCATCTTCTTGCAGGCACCTCTGCGTTTTTACCCTCGCATACATACAAACATACACACAAACATACACCTCCACAAACACCTGCTCACACGTGCATCCTCCTCAAGGCCGTACATCTCTTTCAAACACTCTCTCTCTCTCTTATTATCGCTCCCGGTACCTATTTGTTTCCTGGCTGCACTTAGGCATGAGCGCGTCACGGTTTTTGCATGCCTTCCTGGCTGTAAACATGCAGATGCCTCACCGCGCTCGTGACGAGGCTGCAGGCGGGGATTAGGACTGTGACGCACCCGCCTCGGAAACAACACGTGTTGAAAATAACCGCACAAAAAACATTCCCGTGTGGATGGAAAGAAGCAATGATGAAAAGAATACAACAAGGTGGGAAGGTTAACGTGGCTTTGATTAGATTTTTGTTTATGGCCTCAATTTGCAGGCTTGGAACTACCGGACTATAAGGCGCACTGCCGATGAATGGTCTATTTTCATATATAAGGCTGTTAGAATAATGATGTATATATGATCACACTAACTTCATGCTTAAGGGCCATTGCTATAAATTACACAAATCCCACAGGGGTGATGAATGGATGGTCAGCGCCTGAGAGCTGCGGCCTACCATCATGACCCCGCACTCCCTTCCCTCTGTTGATAGATATCTGGAAATAATAATAATAATAATAATGGATTAGATTTTATATCGCGCTCTTCTATTATTAGATACTCAAAGCGCTCACAGCATACTTGCCAACCCTCCCGAATTTTCCGGGAGACTCCCGAAATTCAGTGCCTCTCCCGAAAACCTCCAGGGACAAATATTCTCCCGAAAATCTCCTGATTTTCAGCCGGAGCTGGAAGCCACGCCCCCTCCAGCTCCATGCGGACCTGATTGAGGACAGCCTTTTTTCATGACGGGAGGACAACAGGGTGACAAGAACTAAATCATCCAGACTAGAGATAATTTGTATTATTATGTTTATTTTACCTAAAAATAAATATATTTATTGATTAAAAAAAAACAACAACTAAATACATTTTTACTATATTTTGATAAAAACATCAAAATTTATTGTATTTTTATTTGGATTTTTTCGTGACTCCTTATTACATCCAGCCATAGAATCATACATTAAAATAAACATAGCTGAAATAATTGATTTTAAATTATCATAATAATTCATTTAAAATGACCATATTTAATTATTAAAATAATTGCTTGTTTATCAACAACTTTAGCATTTTATTCATTACATTTTGAAACTCTCAGAAGCCAAGTTATGTTATATTCCTCAAGATTTATTTATGCAAGTTTGAAGTATCAATTATCCAAACACAGTTTTGTTTGCATATTTTCATATACATACATATATATATATATATATATATATATATATATATATAGATATATATATATATATATATATATATATATATATATATATATATATATATATATATATATATATATATATATATATATATATATGAAATACTTGACTTGGTGAATTCTAGCTGTCAATATACTCCTCCCCTCTTAACCACGCCCCCAACCACGCCCCGCCCCACCCCCGACCACGCCCCCAACCCCATCCATCCATCCATCCATCCATCTTCTTCCGCTTATCCGAGGTCGGGTCGCGGGGGCAGCAGCCTAAGCAGGGAAGCCCAGACTTCCCTCTCCCCAGCCACTTCGTCCAGCTCCTCCCGGGGGATCCCGAGGCGTTCCCAGGCCAGCCGGGAGACATAGTCTTCCCAACGTGTCCTGGGTCTTCCCCGTGGCCTCCTACCGGTCGGACGTGCCCGAAACACCTTCCTAGGGAGGCGTTCGGGTGGCATCATAACCAGATGCCCGAACCGCCTCATCTGGCTCCTCTCCATGTGGAGGAGCAGCGGCTTTACTTTGAGCTCCCCCCGAATGACAGAGCTTCTCACCCTATCTCTAAGGGAGAGCCCCGCCACTCGGCGGAGGAAACTCATTTCGGCCGCTTGTACCCGTGATCTTGTCCTTTTGGTCATGACCCAAAGCTCATGACCATAGGTGAGGATGGGAACATAGATCGACCGGTAAATTGAGAGCTTTGCCTTCCGGCTCAGCTCCTTCTTCACCACAACGGATCGATACAGCGTCCGCATTACTGAAGACGCCGCACCGATCCGCCTGTCGATCTCACGATCCACTCTTCCCCCACTCGTGAACAAGACTCCGAGGTACTTGAACTCCTCCACTTGGGGCAAGATCTCCTCCCCAACCCGGAGATGGCACTCCACCCTTTTCCGGGAGAGAACCATGGACTCGGACTTGGAGGTGCCCCCAACCCCCACCTCCCGAAATCGGAGGTCTCAAGGTTGGCAAGTATGGCTCACAGAGAAGTGGGAACCCATCATTTATTCACACCTGGTTGGTAAGCTACATTTGTAGCCACAGCTGCCCTGGGGTAGACTGACGGAAGTGAGGCTCAGTGGCCTAGTGGTTAGAGTGTCCGCCCTGAGATGGGTAGGTTGTGAGTCATACCAAAGACTATAAAAATGGGAGCCATTACCTCCCTGCATGGCACTCAGCATCAAGGGTTGGAATTGGGGGTTAAATCACCAAAAATGATTCCCGGGCGCGGCCACCGCTGCTGCTCTCTGCTCACCTCACCTCCCAGGGGGGTGAACAAGGGGATGGGTCAAATGCAGAGGACACATTTCACCACACATAGTGTGTGTGTGACAATCATTGGTACTTTAACTTCAACT